>NC_037672.1:145649319-145836729 GCF_003255815.1 Theropithecus gelada
TTGAGACGGAGTCTCGCTCTGTAGCCCAGGCTGGAGTGCAGTGGCCGGATCTCAGCTCACTGCAAGCTCCGCCTCCCGGGTTCCCGCCATTCTCCTGCCTCAGCCTCCCGAGTAGCTGGGACTACAGGCGCCCGCCACCTCGCCCGGCTAGTTTTTTGTATTTTTTAGTAGAGACGGGGTTTCACCGTGTTAGCCAGGATGGTCTCGATCTCCTGACCTCGTGATCCACCCGTCTCGGCCTCCCAAAGTGCTGGGATTACAGGCTTGAGCCACCGCGCCCGGCCTGGATTCAATTTTAATAATTTCTTTCCCTCTGCTTGCTTTTAGGCTTAAGTATTCTTTCTTCAGTTTCTGGTGGTAGAAACTTAGGTTACTGATTTTGAACCTTTCTTCATTTTAAAAATGTATGCATTTAATGCTATACACTTCTCTTTGAGCACCGTAGTTTTTATTTTTGCTGTATACCACAAACTTTGGTAAGTTGTATTTTCATGTTCATTTAGTTAAAAAGATTTTAAAATTTCTCTTGAGATGTTTTTTAACTATGTGCTATTTTAAAGTGTGTTGTGTAGCTTCCAAATATTTGGGGATTTTCCAGTTATCTTTTATCAATTGATTTTTAGTTCATTTCCATTGTGGTCTGAGAACACAATTTGTATCATTTTTATTCTTTTAAGTATGGTTAGATATGCTTTATGGCCAAGAATGTGATTTATCTTGGTGCATGCTCCATGTGAGCATGAGAAGAATGTGTATTCTGCTGTTGAGGGATGGAGTGATCTGTAAATGTCAGTAAGATCAAGTTGACTAATAGTGCCATTTGAGTCAACTATATCTTTATTTTCTGCTTACCTGATCTATCAATTACTGATGGCGGGATGTTGAAGTCTTCAAATATAATTGTACATTTGTCTACTCCTTTCAGTTCTATCAGTTTTTGTCTCATGTGTTTTGACATTTTGATTTTAGGTATACACACATTTAGCATTGTTATGTCTTTTTGGATAATTAATCTCTTTTCTATTATGTAGTGCTGCTTTTTATCTCTAATCTTCCTTATTTTGAAGTCTGCATTGTCTGAAATTAATATAGATACTCCAGTTTCTTTTGATTCATTTTATTTTCCCATCCCTTTGCTTTTCATCTGCTGGTATCTTTATATTTAAAGTGGGCTTGTTGTAGACAATGTATAGTTGCCCCCTGCTTCCTCTTGGATGAGTCAAGATAGTTTTTTAAATCCATGATGACAGTCTTTGTCTTTTAATTGCAGTATTTAGACCATTGACATTTAAAGCAATTTATGATATATTTGGATTTATATAAAACATGTTTCTGTTTTACAGTTGTTGACAGAGACTTCTTTTTTCCTCTGGTTTTACTTGAACATTTTATATGATTCCATTTAATTTTTCTCATGGTATAAAAAGTATAGTTCTTAAAATTTTTTTTTTTTTTACTGGTTACCTTAAGTTTTACAACATACATTTTTAAGTAATCTAAATCTACCTTCAAATAACACTATTTTGCTTCAAATACAATGCAGAAACTTAATAACAGAGTATTTTTAGTCCTGCTTGCTTTCCTTCTGTGACATTGCTTTCATTCACTTAATTTGTGTGTATGTTGCAACACATTGTTCCCATTATTAAAGTTATTCTCAGATCAATTACGACAAATAAAAATATTTTGTTTTACCTTTATTTTTTCTCCAGTACTCTTCATTTATATGGGAATATATTTATATTTATTTGTATTTGAATTTCCTTCTGCTTGAAAACATTTTAACATTTATAGGTGTTTTGATATTTATTCTACTTTGTGTTTTCCGAGTGTCCCATTATTACTTCAGATGTTTCTGCTGCTCTGCTTTCTCTTTGTTCTCTTTCTGTAACCCAAGTCTGTGGTATTTTCTTCTGATTTGTTCTTGAGGCCTCTTTCTGGAAAGTGGCTAGAAACTTTAGTGCTGTCCTGATGGTTCTATAGGGGATTTGGTTATGGATGTCCACAATGTGCCTTTCATGGTATGCATTGGTATCCTGGCTTTCTGCCTAATGCCTGAATGTCTGACCTATGACCAGGTGTCCCTCTCACAGGAAACTTGTTTTTAATGACAGATGTCCTTATGGCTCTTGTCTGACCAGTGTCCAGTTTATTCCTACTAAGATAGCCACTCTCTAGAAGAGACCTGATCGGGAAAGAAGTTAGGCTCTTGTGTATTGGTCAAGAAAGACACAGAAGAGGCAACTCACTAAGACACATGCAAGAACAGAAGTAGTTCATTAGCTACAAATCCCAGAGAAAAGAGGGTGCCATATCTCTCAGGTCTAATGGGAAAAATACGGAGCCATCTGGAACAAGCATGCTTGGTGGGAGCAAGAGAGAAGAACCTGTGCATTGAAGCCTTTACTGAGGTCCAAGGCATTATCCATGCCAATTTCCTGAGGGGAGTTCTAATTGATGGGTTTAAAAGAAGAAGGTGTAAGTTCTAGGACGTCACACTGCGAGAAGTGGTCTTGTGTTATATCTGCATAGTCCATATGGGATGTAGGGGTCAGTGGCATGAGTCAACTAAGTACTATCCAGGTGTCCCATGGGCATGTGGTCACCAGGAGGTGGTTGTTAGGCCAGATGTCTGGAATGACAACACTGAGGAATTGATCGGAGGTAGAGAAATGGAAACTTTGTTCACAGTGACTGAGCCCTGCTTCTGGTATGAGAAAATTCAATTTATATTCAAAATGGATGCCAAGGCAATGTAAAATTATGGGAATTCACTACAAATTCCTTTAGAAATTGCTCCAATATTCTTGGATGTTCCATTTTTTTCATTCATCTTTCTCTTTGCATTTTAGTTTGTGAAGTTTCTATTGACATATATTTAAGCTCACTGATTGTTTCCTTGGCTGTGCCCAGTCTACTGATGGGTCCATCAAAGGCATTCTTCATTTCTCTTCCAGTGTTTTTGATTTGCAGCATTTATTTTTAATTTTTTCTGAGAGCTCCCATCTGTCTGCTTATACTACCCATCTGTTCTTTTATGCTGCCTACTTTTTCCATTAGAGCCCTCAACATATTAATCATAGATATTTTAAATTCCTTTTCTGCTAATTCTAAAATACATGTCATATCTCAGTCTGATTCTAATGATTGCTTTGTCTCTTCAGGCTGTGTTTTTTTCTTGCCTTTTAGTGTGCCTTGCAATTTTTTGTTGAAAGTTGGGCATGTTGTAATTGGTTATAGAAATTTAAGTAACTAGGCCTCATAAGGATTTATGTTCATCTGGGTAGGAGTTAGTCTTTATTTAATGTTTAATGTAGCTACAGATGCCAGAGACTTCCAATTCCTCTCATGTCCTGGTTTTTATCTCCCTTTTTGACTTCTAGTTTCTCTAAGTATTCCTCATCAGAAAGAGTCTATTTCTTGCAGTTCTTTTATCTGTAATCCATTATCATGCTCCTGGAACCCTGTAGGTCTAGAGGTAAGGCATGAGAACATTCTATAATATTTCAGTTCAATTTTAATCTTTTAGTAGTCTGGGTCTTTGGCTGGTGACATTCACAAACATGTATTCTTTTTTTTCGAGACAAAGTCTCACCATGTTGCCCAGGCTGGAGTGCAATGGTGCGATGTCGGCTCACTGCAACCTCCGCCTCCCAGGTTCAAGCGATTCTCCTGCCTTAGCCTCCTGAGTAGCTGGGATTACAGGTGTGCACTATAGTCACTCCCTTAGGTGAGTTAAGAAGGTTAAAGGCGGCTGAAGTGAGAGGAATCTCCTCCCTTACAGCCATTGGACAAGGTTCTGATAAAGTATTTCTTCATAAGAGTAGGACTTTTATTAACGGAGAGGGCTCTGGATGTATTTCTTGAAGATTAGTGTTTCTCTTCCACTGTTAGACCTGCCAGATATTTGGGGATTTTCCAGCTATCTCTCATCAAGTGATTTCTAGTTCATTTCCATTGTGGTCTGAGAACACACTTTGTATAATTCTTATTCTTTTAAGTTTGGTGAGATGTACAGTATGGCCCAGAATGTGGTTTATCTTCATCTTGAGGTAAAGCCCATGGAGCCCAGGCAATTATTTCTTCCAAGCTAGTCCACACTCAGCCTCCAGCAATTCATCGAAATTGCCATTTAAGTATTCCTACCAGTTTATGGCACTAGTGGCTGTTGACCCAGGGAGGTGGATCTTGGCTGTGAGGCTCTGGATTTGTCTCTCCAGATTTCGGAGAGGCAGTTTGCCTTGCAAACTCAGTTCTTTGATGAGTTCAAGAAAAGTTATCGATTTTCTGTTTGCTTGGATTTTTCTTGTTGTGAGGATGGGACTGATGACATCCAGGCTGTTTTAAAGTTGAGGCCGAAACTTAAGGTTCAGCTTTCATCTTACGTCTCTGATACATGTTCCTCTGTTCTATTGCTTTTAGCCTTCCTATATCTGACTGCCTTTAGTGTACCTTCTGTGCTCAATGTACTGCTAAATCTTGTCCCTTTTAGTCCAAACTAAAAGTCTTTCTCTTGGCTTGCACATTTAAATCATTTACATTGATCATAGTTTCTGTTAAAATGTTTTAGGTTCTTTCACGTTATCTTCTATGCTGTGTTTGCTTTATTGCCTCTTCTCCTGCTTTCTACTCTATTGGTTGCATTTTCTTCTGACTTTAAAGTTATACTTTTATTTTTTTTTTCTTCTTGAGGATACACCAAACCAATTAGGGCTCATAACTAAATTTATTTTTCTTTATTAATTTTTAAGTTTCTATAGCCTATCTTCCTTCTGAACTAAAGAAGTATTTTGCACACCTGTAACCCTTAGCCACCTCTGGCTTACCATGACCACCTTCTACCCACTGTCTCCTCGGTATTATGTGTTGGTATTCTCCAGGATTAAATTCAGACTCGAGAGCCTCAAACCCTCCTGGTTGCCATTTTATCAGATACTGAAAATCTTTCCTGTAATATTGTGTGCGTCAAAACTCCAATTTCTATTCCATGTGCCAGTTGATATGGGGAACAATGATGACTTTTGTGTATTTGGAGTTCAAATCATATCATTTTGTGCAGCATGTGGCCTTAGAGTTGATTTTGAATAGTAGTCCCTATTTATTATAGTGGATAAAGAATTATCCTCTGTGGTGCTCTAAGCGGGTTACTCCCATTATGCCCATGGTATGGAAAGGGAATACAGTTCATTAGAAAGCTTAGCTGCTCTACACAGTGTACGTTGAATGACTCCCATCTCTCAATATACACCCAGTGTACGTTGAATGACTCCCATCTCCAAATGAGCCCCCAGAAAATTTTAGCTAAAAGGCAAATGTCATTTTAAGTTTAATAAGTGGCTGCCAATTTAATCAATTCCATATTTTTCACAGAAATAAAATTAGAATCGGTATAACATAGGTCCAAGTCATGTAAAGTGTTAGAAGCAGAGTCACTGGTACATCCTGAGCTCTGATTGCTCTCACAGTGCCCAGTCCCTAGAACCATAATAAGCTCTGAGTTAGATTCTGTTTTGTGTGGGAGCATATGAGGAAATAGCTACATAAATTTGAGTATGTGAGAATTCCATATTACAATACAATGCTGTGTTAGATGGAGAAAGTAATTTTCATTATAAGCTTTCCTTTCGGTCATTCAAAGCCTTCCAAAATAATCTCTTTTAGATTTAAATTATCCATGCTTGAAAAAATGCATGGTCAAAGCCCAGAGGTAATTTTATTTTGAAAACTTTGGGCAGACTCTTTTCAGTTACATCAGATTAGTGAAAAATTAAAGAAGAAAAGAATTGTGGAAAACTCATAGACTTTTTAAGCTTTCATTTAACCCTCAACCTGCTGAATTGGTAACTTAGTTTTGTTCAAATTAAACTCCTTATTTTGTTGGGAAAACATATGAAATAGTTGAATAATCTAAATCAGGAGTTTCCAATCTTTTGACTTCCCTAGGCTACATTGGAAGGAGAAGACTTGTCTGGGGCCACACATAAAATACACTAACACTAATGGTAGCTGCTGAGGTAAAAAAAAAAAAAAAAGAAAGAAAAAAGAAAAAAAAATATCAAAAAAAAAATCTCATAATGTTTTAAGAAAGTTTATGAATTTGTGTTGGGCTGCATTTAAAGTTATCCTGGGCCACTTATGGCCTGTGGGCAGTGAGTTGGACAAGCTTGATCTAAACATTATTGGCCAGTGAATTTTAAATTTTTTAATGAAAAGCACCAATGAGCATCATGGCCCCGATTTTTATTGTTTCAGGTAGCATCATTTTTTCTTTTAAAATTGCACAAATACATACAAAAACATAACCACACTCAGATAATTTAATTTCAATGGGAAGTTCAAACTTACCTTTAAGTAGATCATTTGAACACTGTAAAGTCAGGAGTTTCCAAATTTAAGGCTCTTTTGTAAAATCAAACACAATTTAAATATTTCTTGCTATTTCCTTCTTCTTGCTAAATATTAGGCTTTTTTTTTTTTTTTTTTTGGTTGAAAGGAATAGAGAACCACTCTAACAAAGCAGGCCATAGGGTCTTATTGGAAAGACAGAGGTTTTCTGGAACTAGAAGAGGAAACTCATTGAGCAGGAAAAGTTCTAAATTGCTTTTTCTTAATCTCACTCACGGAATCTTAGCTTTTCTCTGGGTGTCTGTTTGGCTTTCTTCCTTCTAGAATGTTTCTTCTGTTTATTCAAAGCTTCTGCTCTCTCCTGACTTCAGTGTCATTACAGTATCTCCCTACATGTCAAGACTTCATCTTCAGAGTATTTTTATGCAACAGAAACCACCCACCCATAGGTTGCAGTGATGTCTACCTTGATGTACCTGATCTCATGTAGGTGCCTGTGAGGTCATGTGGTACAAGCCATGGCTCCCTGGGCTTAAAGGGCCGATGGAGTCTATGCAGAGCTCCTTATGTCTCTAGTACAAATATGCACTTCAGATACTTACATATTTAACTAGGGATAAGAAGTGGATATATACACACATTACCCCTTTCTAAAGGTATTTACTATAAATCTCTTAGCTGAATATTATTATTATGATATTTTTATGCAATCCAGTCACAGAATATGGATCTCAATGTATACAGTTGCTTCACATCACCACACCTAAGGAGGTTTCATGTACAGTTTTAATGAGGGGTGTGAAGAATCCATGGTTAAAAGAGAGAGAGAGAATCAAGGAACTCTACTTATCAAATGCTTGTTCTGTTTGATCAAGGCATGTATAGAAATGTAGAAATATTTGGTGAGTCTTATTTTTCCTTGGAATTTCCTCCTCCTAGCTAATTATTTTCAATTTCCTAGATTGGAATCCCTAGCAAAAGACAGCCTAAACACTGAGCTTGACCCTGGTGCTGTTGTGAACTTTCACTGGAACTCATGGACCCCGTTGTCCCAAACAGGCTGCAGAAAATTAATGAAAAGGGAAAAGAAGATCCTGTCCCTGACATTCTGTACCTTCAAGGGAACAGAGATGCAGGGAAGTAGGGTAAGAGGGAAGATACAGCTAGAGGCCCGTCTACTTTTGGAGTAGCGTTCTAATGATGGAACAGTGGATATCAGGGACTCAAACCATCAAGTCTTCGTCTTCCTGCTTTGAAGTTCCCACAGTCTGCCTGATTCATCTAGTGGTTCATGTGAAAACCATATACTATGGTTTGAAAGCTCCATTGAAGTGCTAATTTTATATTTACATGAATGCATCTGGTATTTGTACATCTTCTGCAGTAGCAGAGGCTTTGGGTTGAGCACATTTCTAGACAGCAGAAAGATTTACTGTAGTGTATGGGGAAAACTCTGGAACAGGCATCAAAGCATCGAAAACTGGAACCTGGATTAGTCTTGATGAGCTATTTGATGGTGGGCCTTTAAGGGACTGGGTTCTTCAGAGAAATTTTGATGCTTTTTTTTTTTTTTTTTTTTTTCCTTTTTTTAACAGTAGAACACTCTCCTTACTTTTTTTTTTTTTCAAATGAAATCATAAGTAGAAACCTATATATATAAGATTTAATGCTGAGTTGGGACAGCCATTAAGCTCTCTTCTCCAGCAGTCTCTAAGCCACCTCTGCAGAGCCCCAGGACACAGAAAATAGCTTGGGAATGATTAGACAATCTCAGTGATTCTTGGACTGTGCCCCCAGAGACTGATTCAGCAGCACTGGGCAATGCCCAGGAATCTGATTTTTAAACTTTCCCTCACCCACTGAGTGATTCTGCTGTAGGCTTTGATTTAGTCATTTCTCAGAGTCTCTTAGTCTGAGTTGCTTTAGCTTTCTGAAGTTTCATTTTACTCATCTGCAAACATGATTAAAATATCCCACTTCAAAGGTTTTTAAATAAGATCAGATGAGATAATGTATACAAAATTGTGACTTTTAAAATGACATCTGTTGAAAGATGATCTAAACACCTGACAGACTATAGAATACTGCACTGTTCTAAAAATAGCTTCCTGTTAAAATGCAGTCCAGAGAGTGTAAAAATGTCTTTAACTACAAAACTTCTATGTTAAGATCTTCTAGAAAGAAGAACTCTTAATTTGGGTATTTTTCTTCTAACAAGAGGAAGGCAGTACACATGCAATCTGATTAAAGTAATATAGCTCTTAAAAGAATAGTACTTATTTTTACAAGAGTTCTTTTAGGAGTTTTATATATGACGGGGATAAAAAGGAGAATTTCTCTATTAGATATATACTTATCCAGCAACAGATCTCCAATTTGACAAGAGATTCAGGATCTGCTGCTAATTTTCATGGGATATAAAGAACATTGTCTCTTTTGGATAAAAGACAGACTTGTACATATTTAAAGTTCAGTTATAGAGTATGTTATGTTCACTTTGATGCTCAAAGCACTTGTTCATTTCAAAATTCTCTGAACTTTATTTCCTCATTTATGAAATAAGCAGCCAGATGATTCTATATCTTTCAAAATAAGCATAAGATTTTGAAGTTTGTAAACAGTACTCAGCAGGGGACATGTTACCTCCAAACACCCATGCAGTCAGGAAGAAGGTGAAGCTATTGCTTGACTAAGTCATGTTAAATTTCATTTTGGCATCACCAGTATTTCCTGATGATTTTGTAGGATTTCCTGATTTAATATGTTTACTATTTATTAGCCCATAATTGGAAGATACTCTAAGTCATTAGTCCCAAACCAGGCTTCTCCCCAACCTACTGAAGAACAGAACTCTCGTGATTAGCCAGGTTTGGAAACCATTTCACAAGAGAATCATTTTTTGAAAAATTAACTTTTCCTGATGTGATATAATTAATCCTCACCAGTTGATTACTCTTATCTCTATGGACAGTGAGTTTGTTTTAATAAATGTGCTGCTTCCACTGCGTGTGTTTCTGGTTTGTCAAAGGCATATGCACTCTTTGTAATAGTTTTAATAACTGTTCACAGGTGGGCAAAATACAATATATCTTGTATATCTTATAAAGCAAAATACAATATATCTTGCTGCAACATATGCAATATGCTGCTTGCTGCTCTAGCAGTCTGAGCTTTCATCACATAATCATGCCAACTTTATCTTTCCAATAATAATTTCCTTTTGACTTTTTAAAAAATAAATGCTTTTTTATGATGTTGTAATTATGGGAAATTGTCAAATTGACATATACAAATGAGTAAAGTCATATTCTACCCCAAGATAGAATCAGATGAAAATCCTGGCCTAACAGGCATACACAGACACAAACATGTGTTTCTGTACATCTCCCTATGGAAGCCACATGATAGGCACTGAGGGGCTCAGTTATTCCACCTCAATTCTAGAATTTCTTTTGTGGATGAAGGGGAAAACTTTTAAGGGAAGTTAAATAGAAAAATGTGGAGGATAATAAGCTGCTATTGAAATAATTTATTATATTATAAATCAACAGCCCCCTTTAAGCCCCGGCATTTGAAAAGAAAGACTGACATAGGGCTTTTCAGTGAATAATTTTTAAAAATTGCCTTTGGATATCTTCAACATTTCCTCCTACAGCCTGGACATCTTCCTTGCACCTGTGTTTTTGAATATTTCTTACAACTGGCTTAGAAAATGTTTTTATTGATTGTGAGACAGCTGGTAACCTTAACTTTTACTTCATTATGTTCTTCTGAGCTTTGTTTTGATTGCAACCAATGTCCAAGCTCTGTTATTCTGAATCCCTTGCAGATATATACAATATACACTCTGATGATTTGGGTCCAAGCAATGCTAAGCTATAATAAGATGTCCCTGTCATAAATCTCATATCTGTTATCACAGATAAAGGAAAAGCTTCAATCTGAAAATTTGAAATAGCTCTTTTCATAGCTAACTATCTGAGGGATGATGTTAGCATAAACAGAAACCCACTGAAACTCGCTCGAATAAATGGGATACATCTCATGATCTTTCTCTGGGAGCTAGAAAGTCTGATTTTTCCTTGTTTCCCCTCTCCTTGTCATTATAGGCAGAATGTCTTCAGTCTCTATGGCTGCCATTCCCTAGGAGACAGACTCTGATTGGCTCAGGTGTCATGTAATCAAGTCACCCTTCCTAGAGCTGGGGGTTGGTGGGGAGTAGATAGTATACAAAATGACATGGAGGCTGGGGAGAAGTGACTGGTAGTTTGAATAAATTACTCTTGCTACTTTGCGAATTTGGGCCTTAATATCTACTCTATGTTTGTCTTCTTTTTCCTAATGTACTGCCGAGGTCAAAGCATTTTAAAAATCAGATTAGCTAGCCTCGAGAGGCCTTATTCTTATATTTAATATTTGTGTGTGTGTGATGGCATGCTAGTCTTGGGACAGACAGCCCCGATCCTTTCCCTTCCCTTATCCTATTCTGGTCTGCATCACAGGGGCAGCCAATGCTGAATGCCCATTGTCCAGCCTCCCATGATAGCATGGTTCACTAATAAACAGCACCTATGAGAGACTAAAGGGTGGATGGAGTGTAGAAACATGGTGCTTCTTTCATCTTTTGCTTCCTCAGATGTTATCTAGTTTGGTGTCAGTGCCTTGTCTGTGGCTATAGTTCCAGCTTTCTCTATGGCCCAAGTGCCTGGCTTTTATAACATGTCTTCCTCTCTTTGTCTTTTCAGCTTAGGGAGGTAGCAGCTTCCTGCTATCCCATTGGCCTGTCTGTATCTACTTCGATTTCTCATCTTCCCCCTTACCTATGTAACCAATTCTTGATGTTAAATTTTCTCTGGTTTAAATACTTACAGTGGTTTATATTTTCCTGTTTGGACCAAGATTGATACAGATTGACAGATTATTATCAGTTTCAAAATGTTTGGACAGTGTGATATAATAGTATAGAATTAATTCTACTCGTCTCACTTTTTTTTAATTAATGAACTTCATTTTTTAGAGCAGTTTTAGGTTTAGATAAAAATTGAGCAGCAAGTACAATGAGTTTCCATATACCCCACTCCTCCACACACATACCGTTTCCTCTGCTATGAACCTTTTGCATTATTAACAGTAGTGTGGTACATTTGATAAAAATGAAGACAATATTATACATTATTTATTATTATTATTATTAGAGACAGGATCTTGCTCGGTTATCCAGGCTGGAGTGCAGTGGCACCATCTCAGCTCACTACAGCCCTGACCTCCCCTGCTCAAGTGATCCTCCCACCTCAGCCCTGCAGGTAGCTGGGACTACAGGAATGTGCCACCGTACCTGGCTAATTTTTGTAGAGATGGAGTTTTGCCATGTTGCCCAGGCTGGTCTTGAACTTCTGAGCTCAAGTGATCCACCGGCCTCAGCCTCCCATAGTGTTGGGATTACAGGTGTGAGTCACTGCACCTGACCTGATACATTATTATTAACTGAAGTTCATGGTTTACATTAGGTTTCATTCTTTGTACTGTACATTCTCTGTGTTTTGACAAATGTATGATGAAGTGTATGTACCATTACAGTATCATAGAACAGTTTCACAGCCCTAAAAATTCCCTGTCCTCCACTGATTCATCCCTCCCTCTTTCCTTCTGAACTCCTGTTCTAACTGTCTCCATAGTTTTGCCTTTTTAGAAAGTCATATAGTTGGAATCATACAGTATGCATCATTTTCAAATTGGCATCTTTCACTTAGCAATATGCATTTAAGTTTCTTCCACATCTTTTTGTGGTTTGATGGCTCATTTCTTTTTATTGCTGAATAATATTCCATCATATGTCTGTATCACAGTTTGTTTATCCAGTTACCTTGGGAAGGACATTCTTCATTACTTCCAAGTTTTGGCAATTATGAATAAAGCTGCTATAAACATTTATGTGCAGGCTTTTTTGTGGACGTAAGTTTTGGCTCATTTGGGTAAATACCAAAGAATGCATTTACTGGATCATATGGTAAGAGTATGTTTAGTTTAGTAAGAAACTGCCAAATTGTCTTCCAAAGTTGTTTTATCATTTTGCATTCTTATCAGCAATGAATGAGAGTTCCTGTTGCTCCACATTCTTGCCAGCATTTCTCGTCAGTGTATTGGATTTTAGCCATTCTAGCATCATTTTTCCACTACTGATGATAACCCAACCTTTTTCTTTTCTGGTGGTGAAAAGATTAGATCAGTGGCTCCATCATGACTATTTGTAAGTATGTTTTCTTAATCATTACTATTTCTTAGGTCCTTGTCTGTTTTGAAAGAACCTGTTATCTATTTGCTTCTTTTGGTTCCCATTGCTCTTCGGAGTCATTGTTATTGTTTTATTTTGTTTTCTAATTGTAGTAAAACCAGGAATCAAGGATGCTGTGTGTGTGCTTGCATGCATGCTTGTGTATGCAATGCGCACCTAAGTGTGCATACATGAGGCAGGTGTAGAAAAAGATTTCTTATATTTTCTACAAGTCATTTTATACTATGGTGGCCTATAACTCACAAAATAGGAAATGGGATTATGTTTTTCACTATTATTTTAGACAGTGTTTCAGGACTTAGCTTATTTTTGCAGCGTATTTCATGTCTACTCCCAAGGCTGCAACCTTAGCTCAAGCCTTGATCTCTCACTTGGTTCATTCCAATGAATGGTGCTCTTGCCTGCATGCTCTCATTCATTCACTGCATGAACAAAACATCACAATCTATTGTGTGTCAACATTATGCTGAGAAGAAGGATACACAGACCAGTGAGGTACTGGTCTGCCATCAAGGAACTTACAGTCTAATAGAAGGAAGAATTAGGTAAAGACATGATTACAACAGAGGTTGGTAGGTTAAACAAAGATATCACACAACAAACCATTGACTTATTTGTGTGTACTCCCATGTGATTGGTTTTGGATGGGTGACTGCTTACTATACCAATAATTGCAGCAAGCCATGGTGAGGACCTTAGCTAATTCATAGGCAAAGATTTTAAAATCATCTGGGAGACTAAGCTTCATAAAGCACCATGCAGATCATGGCTGTTAAAATCCTTCAGTGGGTTTGCATTTACCATTAAACTATAGCGAAATGCCTTAGCTTCTAAATTAAGGTCATTCATGTCTTGACCTTTACCTCCCCCTCCAGCCTTGTCTTATTTTACTCCTGCAAATATATTGTACATCCTTGTTAGACCAGACTATTCACTGTTCCCCTGTGCAGGCCCCCATGTCCCTTCTCTGCTCATGCTACTCTGACCATAAAATTTTCTCCTGCTCTCTGTCAAAAATCTTACCTGTCTTTCCAGTTCAAATAACAGTATATCTGTTATTGAGATATTGAAAGATCTCTGGACACATATAATCTCCTGCTTGCTTCAGCCCTGCAAGCCATATACTTCTCTTTTTATGTTTTACCAGAAGGTGATTATTTGCATAATGCACATACTTGGATAGTCTTCTTTAATAGAAGATTCTTGAAATTTTTTCCCCAGGGCTGTGGCCATAACATGACATATTTATTCAATGAGTGAAAGGATGGGTTCTCCCTCTCGTGAATGCCAGCTAGGTCTTGAGATTTGTAGTTGAGAAGATATAATTCCCAGGGAAGCATAAATCTCACTGTCCTTCCAACCAAAAGACCCAGATTTAACTGTGCAATTAAAAAAACCTCTCTGTTGTACAAAAATGATCAAGTCACCGTTTAGAATATTGCTTGTTCTTCCCACAGGTTTCCATTAAGGTTGTATATTACACTCTATAAATATCCTGACCTATAACTGAGCGATAGTTGTTTTCCCTCTATTAGGGTTCTATCCTGTGTCTAGAGATTCTTGGTATTATGAGGAGACAAGTCAGAAGTCTTCTTTTTTAAGGGGAAAGAAAAGAGGGCTCCCTCTCTGGGAGCTTCTGTGGGAAGGAAGCAGGGAAAATGTGGAGTCACCACTGGGAAATGGCAAAAAGACACCCACCCACACCTGTGTGATCATACAACTGAAAAAACTGTTCCTATGGCCTCCCCTAATCAAGCTGGGATTGATACGGGGCTGTTATTGACCACTGTTTTTGTGCCTGGCAAAGTGCTAGACACTTTTACATGTATTATTGCTTTGGAAAAAACAAGCTACCAAATTTGAAAGCAAGGGGATGGCTTGATGGGGAGAGATGGTTAATATATGGCTGAGTACACAGAAGGAACCCTGCAAGAAGGCCATATTTGAGATAGTAGGTAACAGGGAGATCCAGAAGGGGGAAAGAAAACAAATAAAAACAATTCTTTAGGAAAATATTCATGGCAGTGTTTCCTCCCATGCAAGGAAGTTGACAGGAGAGGCCAACCTTAGCAAAGAGGGCCTGTACTTGGGATGAGCTCAAACATTCTTGGACCCCCCACCCCCAGCACCTTCTTCTCTGGAGCATGTTATAGCCCTTGCTGTGTCTGGATTTTTTCATGCTTCACCTTTCCAGTTTGGAGCTCCAGTCAGCTCTGAAGGTAGAGATGAAGGCATCAGAAGCACAGGTGTGGCAGATGACCCATGGGAGGCAATATGGTTAAGACAGGAGATGCAAGGATCGAGGACTACAACTTGGGAAGAGTTGTAAAGAGACAAGAGAGATAGGAGTCAAAGAATCAAAGGGATTTGTGAAAAGTTCAAGAGAGAAACACTGAATCAGGCTACTGTAATTGCAACAAAATCAAGTGAGTTTCAAGAAGAAAAGAATGCTCTTTGGAGTCAAAGGCAGTGGAGCCTGTTACGAATCTAGGAAGCCTAAACTGCAGCCCTGGCTAAAATGGATTACCCTCTCATCTCTGCTCACCTTGTACAGCTACTACTTTTGGAAGGATCAAATATAAAATTGGCACCATAACCTCCCTTACACATATTATCTATTTAAGTCAGTACCGAAGGTTTATGAAACAGATACCATCATCATCACAGCCACACCTGTGCTTCTGATGCCTTCATCTCTACCTGCAGAGCTGACTGGAGCTCCAAACTGGAAAGGTGAAGCATGCAAAAATCCAGACACAGCAAGGGCTGTAACATTTATTGCAGATGAGGAAGCTCTACTCAGTAAAAACAACTTGCCCAAGTTTGCATGGCTAGTAGAGCTGGGATTAAAACCCAGATATGTTTGTTTCCAAAGTCTGAGTTTTTAGTGCTGGTATTATTTTATGGCACTTGATTGCATGTATATGTCTCCCCCACATCCCCTCCAAAAAAGCTGGTCCTTTTTCTATGGTTTCTTTGATCTTTATTACTTTGTGCACATAGTAGATGTGTGATGCAGACAAACTGAAAGAGTGAAAGGAGAAGTGGGATGGAAAAAAGAGAACATCCAATAGATGATAGAGAAGTAATCACTACATTCTAAAGTCCAATTGCAAAAAAGCTACCGCTAACCTAAGCTTGGTTTACTATTCCCTCTCCCAGGTGGTCTGTAGGCAGCTCCAGATCCCCATGTCTACTTATCTGACTGTTCTAAGAACTATCCTGTAGCTACCCCATGACCATAATTATTAAGTGTAACATTCTAAATCTGTAGTAATTTTTGACTCACTGGCCCTTCCCGTTTCCTGAACATGCCAGCTGTCTAACAAAACTTCTATTTGCACAGTTTTCTATAGTTTTCCAAATGTACTGTTGGTTGATCTTGGTAAACAAGAACACTCAAGGAATGTTGAGTGAAATGGGAGTATTTTGCTCACTGTAAATATAATATTTGATTTATCCCTCCTTGTCATCGGAAAAAGAGACTACCTACAGACTAAAAATAGAGTAGAAAACAACTGCAGATCCTCAGATAAATATAATATGCAAAAGGTCTGAATAGTCAACTTTGTTTACAGACACTCCTGTGCACATCAGACAGATTTTCTCCTAGGTGAGTGAATGTTCAGGGACATGTGAAACAGGGGTGGTGGATAGCGTTTTATTAAAATAAAAAGGACCGCGTACAATAAAAGTTTAGTGTTTGAATGAGCCACAAGGATCACTGGATTCACACTGCCTCTCACAGATGAGGAAATGAAGATTAGCTAACTGGCCTTAAAGTCACAAAACCAATGAAGGAAGAGAGTCCATCTAGGCTCTTTCCATCCTATTCTCTGGTTACTGCAGCAAACTGCCACCCAAAACCTTTGCAATCCTCCCCCTCCCAACTCTCCTGAAACCAAATACTGAGCTTTTCAAATGTTTCTAATCTTGGGTCTAGGAAATTTATTTTGAGATATTCATACCAGTGTCCATTTCTTGAGGCATATATAATAGAAGAATTGGAAGGATAAAGAAAATGATTTTGGAGCTGGGTTGATTCACGGACTGCAGACATGTCCGGAGTGTGCCAGGCACCGTACTGCATGGGCAAGACCTAGGGGCTGCCGCGATGAGCCAGACATGGGCCCGGAACTTTAGGGCTTTAAGAATAGTAAAACTGGCTTCTTGTTCTGCCACTCAAGAACTAGACCTTGGGATAGTTGCCTAACTATCTTAGGGTCTCAATTTCTCCATCTATAAAATGGGGATAATAATAACTCACAGAATTATTGCAAAAAGGTATACACAAAAATCCTAGTACACAGGAGCTCAGAATATAGTAGCTGCTATTAGTCACTTCAGTTTATAGGCTAGAAGACTGTGAAACTGGGATCCAGAACGGCCGAGCCCTGTGCTGAGGTCCACTCAGGGGTAGGCAATGTGACTTGCCTACTGGTCCTTATTTAGGTGGGCTGGGACTCTCTTCCCATGCTCAAGGATGCACCCTTCACTCACATTTTGTTGAATAATATCTTGTGCAGTAGCTTCTCTTTGTATTAATTTTTACATTGCAGTCTCTTGGAATGTGGAAGCAGATGACTGAATGATCTAGCAGGTGTCAAGCGGGAAAAAAAAAAAAAAAAAAAAAACAAACCTGGAATTCTCAAATTGAGTTCTTCATCTCTTATAATCAAAGGAACTTCAGAGGCCATTTAATGTATCCTCCCCATTTGGTCACAAAAATAAAGTCTTTGCACTGGCTTTCCTAAAAGCTATCTGTTAATTTTAAAGGATGCTTATTATCATGGAATCATCCTATTAAAGCACACGCATGGTTATAGAGCTTGCCACTTTATAAGTTATGCATTTTAGAAACTATTCAATACTGGGCCCCTTTCAGACTGGCATGGTGGGTTTACTATTGTGTAAAGGAAAGGAAGGTGAAGAGGTAAATTGGTGCCCATTCAGTATGTTCACATTCTTTCAGAGAGATTTAAATTTAAGGGCAAATGAAATTTTAATAAGTACTCATATTTTTTGTTATCTAAACAAAACTTCATTTTAAGAAAAAAATAAAGTCTGTTACCTCTTTCAGGACAGAGTTTTAGTGTGCTCGCTCTGGACCAAGGCTAGGAAGAGTTTTCCTCTTCACTGAAGTTCCACCTCTCGTCTATTTCTTCATCCTCATTAGCCATATTTTCCCTGGGGCTTCTCCTCCCTCAGGATCACTGGGGAGATTGTGGCAAATGTAGAGCCCTAGGCTCATCCAGACCAACTGAATCTGATCTTCTGGGGTTGGGGTGGGGTGGTTTTGGGAGAATCCACAATTTAAACAAGTTCTCCAGGTGACTTTTCCCTATAATAAAGTTTGGGAACAACTACAGGTGTGTCTGTTTATTGTCTCCCTCTAGTCTTTGCTTTAAACCAGTAGTTCTCAAAGCTGGTTGCATGTACAAACCACCTGGGGAGGCTTGAGAAAATACTGATGCCTAGCGATCCTGTAACAATTAATTGGTCTGGGATGGAGCCCAGCCATCAGCATTTCCTCCAAGTGATTTTCATTTGAAGCCAGAGCTGAGGACCAAGACAATCCTTCTAGGATCCCTGCCTGATGTTCTCAATGCATCCTCCCTCTGTCCCTGTATTCTGTCCCTGTTCTATCACTTTCTAATTTGCTACTTCCTTTACTTGCATTGTACATCTTTAATTCCTGACAGATGGGATTCATAGACCGTTTGGCATATTTAAAAGGGATAGTGTAAAGCACAAAAACAGGAAGTAAGTCAGCATTTAACGTCTGTGTTTCTTGCTTGTAACATCCAGGAAGGTGTGTTCCAGTCACCATCCTATAATTCAAATGATGCCCTTTGCACCTGGCTCTGTGATTCTGATTATAGAAGTGACACGCCTTAAAGATAAAACAAGAGAAAAGGAGTGATCCTATTGCTGCTGATGTTTCAATTTACTATTATGACATGGGAAAGGGTCCTGGGATGCATATTATTACACCATTTCTTATATCTCCTGTTACTTTGGGGGATTCAGGTTGAAGATTGGAGTTGATCCATTTCCTTCATTTTGTGACACGTGGAGAATTTTCTCCTCTTTTGGATTTTAGTGATTGTTTTTTCATTCATTATCTTCACTTAATAAATATTGGGCACTTCTGCAATGAAAATGCATGACCACATGCAACGATATGAATGAATCTTGCGGACCTAATGTTGAACAAAAGAATTCAGACACAAAAGCAAATGTACTGTATGATTTTTGTAAAGTGAAAGCAAATACAATTAATGTATGCTGTTATAAATCAGGATTGTGATTATCCATGGTGATGTATTGGCCTGGAAGGGGCACATGGGGGAATTTTTGAGGTATAAGCAATGTTCTGTTTCCTAATGTGGGTCCTAGATACAGATTGTATTCCATTTGTAAGAATGGATTGAGTTGTTTACTTATGATTTGGGCATGTTTTTAGCTATTCCATATCCCAATGCAAGTTTAAAAACTAAATAAAGAGAAATATTTACTGGGCACTGCAAGCCACTGGGTATTCAGTGGTACATAAGTCAGACACATACCCTCCCTTTATAATATATACAGTCAGTTTGGAAATACAGGCAAGTTAGAGCAAATACAATATTACAAGAGTTTCTGGAGAAAATGACAGCTAAGATGAGCTTTGATGTGTGAATAGGAATTGACTAGTATAAGGGCTGGGGAAAGGAAGGGCGTTCAT
This sequence comes from Theropithecus gelada, assembly GCF_003255815.1. NCBI lineage: Eukaryota > Metazoa > Chordata > Mammalia > Primates > Cercopithecidae > Theropithecus > Theropithecus gelada. Next base: position 145,668,684 of record NC_037672.1, read on the forward strand.
GGCAGCAGCAACAGCATGGACATAGTTTTGAAGGATGAAAGGGCAGGTGGAACAGACAAACTGTGGTGCGACCGGGATGTAGTGAGTAGGGGAGCAAGTGATGGAAGAGGAAAACGGATAGATAAACTAGGGCTCCTTTATAAGCCATTTCACAAAGTGGGCATTACGCTGAGGTCAAATTTTCATTGAGGGGGACGTAGAAAAGTACAGTCCTTATCTGATGTCACTTTAGAAGAATTACTGTCACAGTATACTAGGAAGTAGATTGAAGAGGGCGAGTCTGAAGGCTGGGATACCTGTAATCCACGAAAGAGATCATGGATCTTTAGTGATGACGATGACAGTGGAGTGGGGAGAAGTATTGGGAGACATTTAGAGGGCAGACTTGCTGGGAAGTGATAGAGAAGGAGAGGTCAAAGTTGAGCAGCTGGATAGATTGTGAGCTCTGGCAGGAAGTTGATGAGTTCGGTTCTGGACACAGAGAGAGTAAGACTATCCCAACGCCAACTGAGAACTCTTCTTACAAAGGTGAGTTTTCCTGCTCTGCCTCCAGTCCTCCCTAAGAGCAAGAGCTATTTCAAAACAACCACATTTATGGTTACATGAAAAGATGCTACTTGGTTCATTCATTGGGCAACACAAGACGAGTCTCTTAACCACTAGGTTTCTCAGCTTCTTTCCCTGTAAAATGGTGACAAGCAGCATGCCCCACCTATCCACAGGGAAGTAGGGATGAGAAAATGGAATTCCAATTCTAATCATGTTACCTAAATGCAAGGAGTTATTATATTTGTTATTATTGCATCACACTTAGTCTTGGAGAACATTTCCCAGTATTTTCTTTTACAACTGAAGTTAGATAATGTAAAATGTCTACGTCCTCTCTAACTTCATGTTGATATTAAAAGCATTTCTGATATTGGTGAAAAAGGGGCTGGGGTCAGCCCCTCCTTTATTTTTTTACCTTTGAGATGGGATCTTTCTGTTTCTATCTTTGTCAGTTTGGCATTTTGGGTCATCATGTGTTTCCAACAAGTTGCTCTTGAAGTTTATGCTCTTCCTGAAGCTGCATATGAGGATGCTTTAGTTCTATAACTAGTACCACCATCCCACAGGTGTGTATGCAGCCCTGTTCTGCAACCAGGAAATCACTTGGGAACCTCGGCCCCTAACTAAAGGCCAAATGACTACAAAAGGTTGTCCCTTTCCCTCTCTCTGATTCCGAAATTTTCTTAGTTGTATGTCTAAGGAAGTGAATGAAAATCTTTCTTTTATCATGTGTGCTTTAAAGTTTTTCCAGCATGAAAGGTCAAGTTTAATTATGATTTCTTCATAATTTACACTAGAAATCACAAAGTGTGAGATTACTTATATGGTTGCCTAAAGTTTCTAAGTTATGTTCACTGTGTGATTTTTTTTGAGGCGACCTGACTTATATATCCTCCTTAAGTTCTGAAATGATTTTGTAATCATTATATATCATTATGAAGGTTTTTTTTTTAATATTAGGCAAAGTATAAATAACTATTTCATGGAAATATTAGATGCTAGAATCAATTTATATAGTTCTATTCCAGATACAATAAATAACCTGGTGGTTGTTGAATATGTAATATTACATGTTGTTAGAAAAGAATCAATCTGACTGGATAATTTATTACATATTTAATTTACTTTCAGCATCTCTGTGTATCCTACTGCCTTTCTGAGTATTGAAGTTGTGCAATGATCTTTATGCTTAGAGACTCCAGATACATTTCTGGTCATTTTCTTTCTTATATCCATTCTACAATTCATTAATTATTTTTTTACCTGTGCCCAAACCATTTTTTAATTTGTCCACTAAGATTTTTTTTGTTTTACTGATTATAGTTTTTATTTCTAGTATTTCTGTTTAGTTGCTTTTTAAAATCTGCTTGTCTTATTTTTGCTTTATAAATTATACAATTTCATTGATTTCACTCAGCATTGAAAACAATCTTAGCTTGATTTTTCCTGTAACTTTTAGGTTGTGAATTATGCTGTTTGCTGTATCAGCTGATTCATTTCTGTGCTGGTTTGTTTTCTGCTGTAATGTCTGACTGTGACCTTCTCTATCGTGAAAACTACCACATGCCTTGGCTAAGGGCCGCAACATTCAGGGGGACCCAGTTTCGCCAAGACAGACCTTGTCTTGTGCCTTCCTATTTTCGGACCTGCCTTCCTCTCCACTTCTAGAAGTGCCTGGTGCCACTGATTTCTGAAACACTATCCCATGAAACTATGCTCTTCTATTTTCATTTTGTCCATATATTTGTGAATAAGAAAGAGCCATATTTGAAAGCTTCAATTAAGAGTATTTTAAAACATGAATGTAAAGGACTTTAAGACCATGGGGTGATGACTTTACTGTTCATACATTAATTAAGCACACATGTATGATCATATAATGGCCATTGGAGACACTAAGCTGAGCAGAGCTTATCTCACTGAGGAGATTGACAAAGGAACAGTTCTTACACAATATGATAAACACTATTGCAGAACAAAGTGTTCTGGGAGAACAGGAGATAATAATTATAGCAGCAGTTTATGAATATTTATTTTGTGCCAGGCACTGTGCTAAAGATCTAATTTTAATGATAGCTCTGAGAGTCAGCTAACAGTGAAAGACACATGTTAATATCCTCATCTTATAAATGAGAAAACAGAGTTCATCTGTCAATCAAGAGTTATACCCTTATTAAGTGACAGAACTGGCTTTTCAAGCCTACCTCTCTTGCTCTAAACCACTCTTTATGAGGACAAACTGGGGAGGACTTCAGACAGTAGATGACAACTGAGCTGGGTCTAGGATGAGGAAGCATAGGCCAGACATGGATTTTCTTGAAAAAAAAAAAGTCCTAAAGGCATGTGGGGGTCTGAAAATGGGGAGCATCTTGCTGTGATGGGGACATAGGAAATGTGGGAGGCAGGAATAAAGATGGATCTAGAAAGGTAAAATGGGGGACCAGGTCCTCAAGACCTTATAGCCTATCACCATCCTGGCCAGCAATCCTGGCCAAAAAGAGGAGTAAAGGGGTAAGGGGTGAAATTGAAGTTAGGGATAAGTATACCATTGATGTACATTTAAATAAGAAAAAAGGTAAAGTTAAGATACTTTGTTTGCTTTGTGGGAATTTTTCATGTACGATAGAGCTACTGTCAAATATGCAGGTTGCACCTACTATTCTGATGTGGTGTTTGCCCTGCAAACACTGATGGCCTCACTGCACTGTCCTTCCCTTACTGCAAAGCATCTGTTTCAGTTTATTACTGAACTCCACCTCCGGATTTTCAAGCAGCAACTTTTTTTTTTTTTTAAATGATTTGCTGTGGGTGAACTTCGCAAGAGAACAAAAACCCCAAAATACCTGTGTGCTGAAGAGTATATGCCCTATACTCTATTTAATGACTTTAGACAACCAAGCTAAATAAATAAATAAATAAATAAATAATAATAGTAAAACTTGTGGTGACATTTAGAATAGTGCCAGTGATCTGTGGTGTTTTATCATTTTATTGGCATATAATGTTTGGTTATCAAATAGGCAGAAACATCTCCCCATAATGTATCATCACTCAGATATTGTGCTGTAGATTAGGGTTTTTTTGTCAATGTCACAGTGACAGTTTTTCTAATTTGTGTAGGAAAATCATGTTTTTTGAAGCATTCTTCTATATTCACAAAGGGATTCTTCTCTTTCACTAGTGTATATTTTATAAAAAGTGAAGACATATAAAAAGTTGCTATTTATTGCAGCCCTTTGTTGATATAGATATTTCCCTTTCAGGAATGTGTGCAGAGTGATTAAACAGAGGCTATCTGAGCACACTATCTCATTTGAAATCCCAAAGAAAGTGTCTTGTTGCTTGCACAAGTTTGGTTGAACTTGTGTGCTTGGATTGTGCTTACTGTCAGCTGTTCCTTTCATTTCAGTGTGGGGTAATCACTAACTACTTGTATTTATTTCCATTTTGCCAGTTAACTTATTAGCGCAAATTTATATGTCCTTGTTCTTCTAAGTCTTTGCCAGTCACTTTGGAACATTGAACACTTAACTGTGCTTGCTTTGGGGTACTACCAATGAAACGGTAATTAACTGAGATAGTTGCATCTTTTCCTTAAAAGCTAGAGAATGGAATTACTCTCCAATACACAGGCTGAAAGCAATGTAATGATAACTGTTTTGATAACTCATAGTTAACATATTTTTTTACATTAGTTAAACACTACAGAAATTAAAACTAATGAAATTGTGGTTTGTCAGATGTAATAAAATGCCAACAGATCAAATCTGGCTTGGCTCAGCAATGCTCTAGAATTTATATGACGTTTTAAATGAATCATAAAATGTTAATTAAGCAGAAATCTTGACCAAATCCGAGTAATCTGATTCAGTTTGGCTGTAGCTACGAAGCAAATAGAATTTTCTTGTCTAATTACATTTTTGTTATCTTTAAAAATCCATTTATGGTTATTGAAGAACAGACTTAGAAGTAACTCTTAAAAGTGCTTTAAAATTAATCTTTTATCAATTCCAACATTTTGGTCATTTTCCTGTGGTGAATAGTGAAATGGGGGATGAATTATCCCAAATGCCATCTCAGTAGTTAGATTGAACTTCAGAGACTCTTTGTAGCAATCAGTAGATAGCAACATATGCCAAGTCTCTGATGCATCTAGATAAGGATGCTAAGGAATTGAATAGATACTAAATACACACCTAAGTGTTTGTGTGTGTGTATGTGTGTATGTATGTATACTGTGTCTGTGTGTGTATATATAGTGTATACGAATATACATAGTATGTGTGTGTATGTGTATATATGCATATATACTGGTATTTGTATATGTATTGTGTATATGTATACATATAGTACCTGTGTTTGTGCGAACGCTTATGTATATATACATTTTTTCCAACCCATTATGATTTTATAAACTGTTTACTATGAATCTGGTAATTTAAAAGTATGAATTCCAGGGATGATTTGAGAGGATTTTTTTTTGTGTTGTGTGACCTTCAGGTACTTGGTTTGGGGCACAGATGAAGATGGAGATGAGGAGAATCTTGAGTTGGGACATTCTGAAAGTGATACAGAGGGAGAGATATTCTAGGTATATGGAGTTCTAGTTTATTCAATGGGAGCAGCAACCTCTTACTCATTCACTTCTTAAAAATCTTCAACTCAGTACTGGGAGATCTTTTTTTTGAAAAAAGTCAATATATTATCAATTTAATTATGTAAATTTAAAATACTTATTTTTAAAAGCTTACACAGCCATTTTTGTAGATATTATCTGGTTTCATAAAATCAGAGATTTTCAGGCAGTACTTTAATCAGCAACTTTCTTTTCTTAAGTTTGATACAATTAGTTCTTCAGCAAGAGGTCATGGTCATTTCTGACATTTTCTTGGTTATAGCATTCTTTCTTTTAGAATCTGGGTCTCTGGACAATAAGAATCTGTGCAACCAGGGAGGGAAAATTCGCTTGTGTTACATTTCCATATTTCCCAGGGAAGTTCATGTCTTCTCTTTGTGAAACTTCTCCCTGTGGTTTATAGTTTGTGCCTTTCTCCGTTAGGACTCAAGTGTCTGTTTCCTTCAAAGTTTACTGCTTTTCTGGAAAGAAAAGCTAGTACAACTATTTTTATGTGGATGTGTCCATACTAGACAAAAAGATTTTAACTTCATTCATATCAAAACCTAAAATATTTGTAGATCTTTTTCATTAGAAGGCTGATGGCTCATTTGAACATCTGTTTCTTTGTTTTCCTTTAGGGATTTCCAACTATTCGCTAACCTCTGAGTGAGTGTGACAAAAATGACTCTGCTGCTCTGTGTTAATACAATGTAGAATGAAATGTATAATCAGATGCTCCTTTCTAATAGACATCTCAATCTCAGTGTATCCAAAGCTGAACTCCTGTTATCTAAACCCCAGGCCACATGCCCCACCACCCTCCCCTCCGGGAGCAACCTGCTATTTTCTCCAACTTTTCAATACCAGTTGATGACAGCACCATCTTTCCAGCAATTCCCATACCACGTTGGCCCACACCATCCTGGTCTACCTTCTCTGTCTTACCCTATTTGACTTTTTCATTTCCCCACAGCACTTATCATCTCTTAACACACTATAGGATTTACTCATTCGTAATGCGTATTGTCTATTGTCTGTGTCCTGAATTAGAATTTAAGATTTCTCAAAGGCACAAGGGCAAGGATCTTTGACCCAAAGGCCTAAAATAGTGCCTCCTTGGAGGGCACGCAATAAATATTTGTAAATAAAGGATGAAATAAGCAATGAAAATATTCCATAAGAGATTCTTGAGTTGGCTATTTTTAGTGTTTAGAAGTAGCTAGAATATTCAATATCAAATAATCCCTTGCTGACTATCAAAGTTAGAATTATCCCAGATTTGCTATGATTTGGCTGTAAAAATAAGAGTGAGCTGAGTTAGGTTGGTTTCTAGGGACATCCAGGAAGTCAAACAAAGTGTAAGGACTAGAAGAATGCTTTCTAATTTACTGATAGTTAATTTTTGATAGATCTTTTATATGGAACACTTTGAGAACTGGTGCATGTAGAAAAAGACATTCGCTATGGTCTTGAGAAAAATCCAGTTGATATGTTGCTGCCATTCTTCTAATTCAGTGTGGTCACCTTATTCAAAGAGCTCTGCTCTGATCCTGACAATACTCAATACATTTGGATGATTAAATTTTTTTCTGCTTAAACTCTCTCATCTCAGCTGTAAAAATTAGAAGTAGGTAGTTTTGTTTTATTTCTGGCCCTAAGCAAGAAAATAAATTTGTTTTCATTAAAATTTTTCTTAGAACATGGGTGAAAAAGTAATGAGAAGAAAGAATTCATATTTCATTTTCTTTTCAAACAATTAAGACAGAAGCCTATTATTGTTTGTAAGATAAATTGTATAGATAATTTGTGGGATGCCAAAGTTGAATTTTATAGTGAAAAGAATTATCATTTTAGTTTTTCCGGAAAGACTGGCTTTTACTTAATGTGTTTGATTAAAGAGTCTGAATATCAGATACATTGTTTTGAGTGATACCAATTCATTTTCTATACTTTAGTTTGTAGGACCAGTATTTCAATTTATATAATGAGCTGCTACAAATTGACATAATAGAAATGGTTACAGTTTTAGAACCAATGGGACAGGAATAAAATGATTAAACACTTATAATCTGTCATTCTATAATCTGGTGTAAACTATCTGAAGATTCATACAACTTCAGAATTGGAAGGAACTTGAAGATCTATTTCGAAAAACTCATTTTATATTTGTTGGAGCTTTGACTAAGACACATTCCGTGACTTGTCCAAAGTTTCCCATCACACAGCTAGTGGCAGGACCAGAGCTAGACCCAGGCATGATGACCAATGGGGCAGAACTTTTTCATGATGTAGTTTGCTTTCTATGATTTTTTCCTTCTTAATTTCAGTTTGATTTTATTATTGATATTATCATTGGAATATAAATTGTCATGTTTAAAATTTCACTTGTTACTTTTGATGTTTTAAAAAAACACATTTAAAATAAGTTTTGTGAATATTTGTGCTTTCTTTTTCTGGTTTCTTTTTTTTAAAAAAAGAGTCCTTGTTTGAATATATATGCTTGCTATTTATATATTCAAAACCAAGCCTTTCAAGAGTTTCAGTTATATAATAGTTTATTGTATTATTTTCCATTCATGGGATATTTGCCTCCTGGTTAAACTTCTCTTTTCATCTGTGGTAGTTATGCTCAATTTACCTTTCCAGTCTCTGTGTTCTGGATGGTGACTGTGCAATCAAAGGATGGTAAAGGTTTAAACCATATTTAGGTGCTGTCCTAATGGTTGTGTCCATTTTAACTTTCCAGAAGCTGAATTTTGAGTTGAAGGATCTGCTGTCTTGGAACCTGACCTTCTGCTTTAGCTTGGCTGTGGAGAACATTCTTGATTGTGGAGAGAAATAATTCCTACTAGGAAGCGATTTTTATCCAAGAGGCATCATGTTTCAAATACCATTAGTAGAAGCATTTAGCAGTGCTGATCAATTTGGATAAATTTGGAAGAGAAAACAGAGATTTGTAAATTATTATGGGAAACAGAATCTGCAGATTGGTGGGAGGAGGGAAAAAAGACTAGAGGAGGAAGGAAGCCGTATCCTAAAAAGACAAGAGCTTGGTTATTTACTGGCGGTGTTGTAGGGAGAGAGAAAAATGCGGTAAGTTGCTCTCGTGTCCGGCTCCCTCTGGGAAGCACTGTGATTCGGGGTAAGATAGCCTCGGATGGAAAGCAAGCAGAATTAAAGCCCATCCACCCAGAAGCACCTCGCTGACAAGGCCAGCAGTAATGGTGAGGAGAGACAGCAGTTGATCTGGAATCAACCGAAACTTGGTTCCAGAGCTTGGTGGGTGCTAACTGCAAGGACATACCTTGAGGAAGGAGTTTCTTGCACCAAGAATTGATCTTCAGGAGGGAGCAAGCTGTGATAAGGACGATGATGCAACATGGGAAGCTGTTAGGCCTGAGCAGAGAAACAAACATACTTTACAATCTGATAGGTCAGCCCCGGGAGGAACGTAACCCCAGAAATTGTGGACGATGTAAACTGGCTTGCATATGTTAGGTCTCCCTAGACTTTTCAGTGTCTAGACACAGTGTATCTTGTTAGTATCAGATATGTTCATTATGGCAGGTGTCTGTTAGTAATCTGTCTATTGTCAATCCTCTCTCTGGTTCCCTTTCCCTCATTAGATTTTGCTGGATAGAGGAGTGACTATATTGCTTATTGTTCCACACTGTTCCATACCTTGCCCACCTAACTTAATAATTGTACCCCCACCCCCATCTCCACCATCTAGCAAGCTCACGACCTGGCCCTATTTCCATCCCCTTGGCATTTATCATCATCTAATATTCTATATAATTTACCTACGTATTGTATTTATAATTTATTATCCGTCTTCTCCTCCCAGAATGTAAGCCCCATGAGGGTGAAGGATGTTGTCTGTTCTCTTAGTTTTTGTTTCCTGATTGCCTAGAACAATGTGTGAGGGCTTAGGAAGTTATTGAGTAACTAAAGATTGACTAAATTGTTGGGTCCTTCATTAAATATCTTGGTTAGTGGCATATATCTGATGGTTCTGTCATTCTCTGTTCCTTGCAAGTAGAGCTGCAAAGCCAGATTTTAAAATAAGCATAGTCTCTTGTTTCTCTCTGAGTTGGGGGCAAGTACAACAGGATTGAAAGGAGAGAGAGAACATAAAGTAAGATGGGAGTGACCTGGGACCCAGAAAGACTGAAGTACAATTTAAAGGGCTTTCTGCTCGAGTGGACTCTAATTCGAAAAGGCCCAGAATTTCCCTCAGTGTCCAGCTTACAGTTAGAAGACCTTGCATACAGTTTTGTTTCTGTCACAAATATACTACTTGATGTTGAACAGATTACTGTGTTTGTTTCATTGTTTATGAGATGAGGGTAATAACAGTTTACCTTTTTGTGTTGCTTAAAGCTTTTTTAAGATAACTACATGAGACACAGTAAAATACTTTAAAAAGTTGAAGATGCTAAACATTTGTAAACACATCATTATTATTATTAAAGCTTTTATCTTTAAATATTTTCCCTAAGATACCATATCCCAGTGTGTAGGCTAAGATTTTAAGGCTTGATATATAATTGTTTTAGCTAATATTGTTTGCTTAGTTTCCATGTGAGACATTTCCTGGTTTAGAATATCAATGAGTTTTTGTATGATACTTATTTTGCATCTTCTTCATTTGGATATGAACATAAGTTACTCCACTGGCAATCAGAAAATGATGTTTGGCTATTTATGATCATCGACTTGGGCTGAGAAAATCCTGGATTTGAAGTGAAGAGTGGGATGGAGGTTGCATGGAGCGCCTGTTGGGGAAGCCTTGGCAGGTACCAAGGAATGAGTTTGGCAGGAACTAGCCCATCAGGTGCATGGGCCATAAAATGAGGCCATGAGGGACGCAGTGTTCCTGATGACAGTGTTAAATCCGTTTCAAATAAAGTGAACTGTTTGCTTAAACTTTCCTGTGTTCCCTCAGACCTTTGGCGCTGAGAACCAACTCAATATAGAAATTAGCTCACCCAGAGACTGCGGGGCAGAAAGACTCAAAGTACAGACTGTTGCATCAAAATTGTGTTTAGTAACACAAAACTCTCAGGAAATATTTGCCATGTTGCTTTTTAGAACTTTCTAGTGTGAACAGAATTGCCTCTTCTTCTGTTACAGCTCTATTATATCTTATCAATCATATTCTTTTAGCATAACATTTGAAACAAAGTTTTTACCTGATGAAATACATATGTATTCAGCTTTCTGACAAATCTCTGCTCTTTTAATTTTAATTTTTTGTTAAAATTATACAAAGAAAATTGCATCCCAAGGAAGCATTGATTATACCTATTCTCATGGTTATTTCTTGTTTTATTTTTATTTTTGTGTGAACTCTTTTTCGACGACCTTTTCTTCAGTGAAGATTATTTCAAATAAAGCTGTCTGATATAGAGACATGGTTGCTAGGGAGACAGAGTCATGATGGCTGATGTTACCAGGGAAGGTAGAGCGGTGAGTCCCTGATTATAGAAGAGAACGATTTTTCATTCTCCTTGAAAGCGAGTCTTCTTTATACACAGATGACAAGTTCACTAACTCAGTAGAAATAAGACTTCAGAAAGAAATATTAAATTTTAATATTTCCTCAGAGTGATGTAAACTTAAAGATTTTTTTTATGGTGAATGAATGAGTTTATGCTCACTGATCTCTCAATTTGTGGTGAAAATTCTTTTGGAAAAACCAACATGGTGCAAATCTTTTTGTTTATAGAATTAGGCAAGCTCTCTAAGGCCTCAGTCTCATCATCTGGGTTGGTGAGGCCTTCATCTGGGAGGAATCTTTGTCTAATATTTCTCCCATATTCGTATTTGGTTATGTGCAGATCAGTAAATACTTGCTATGATCCACTATGTGCTAGGCATGTTACTGGGGACTTTTCATACATTCTCTAATTGAATTCCATAATCCTGATTCAAGGTATTGTCATTTTAATAAACACCAGAAAATATTCTATGCAGTGGAACAGGAAGGATCTGAATCCTGTTCAGTGCCACTAAGTTCTTTCTGTGGAAACATCTCGTATAATTCTATAGCTAATGAAGAATTTAATAAATACACAAATATTCCAATTTCATGTAAGCAACAACAGTACAGGTCTTTTTTCTGTTAGTTTTACCAATACCTTTGAAAATCCATAAATGATAAAGTTTACGGAAATAATTTTAGGAGATTATCCTGGGTTTTGAAAAACAAAATGTGCTAAACCTTACTTAAATTTACCATTCAAAAGCTTGATTGGTTCCTTATTGTTTGGGTCTCCTTTAGAATGGTTTAAAAACCCTTCATATGTGAAGAAGGCATGAGTCAAGCTGAAGAATAAACTGGCAGCCCATTAGCCTCAGAAGCCACATCTTGTAGCCCAGAATATCTTTCAGAAAGCAAAAGTGAATTTAAAAAGAGAAAGAAATGTTCTTGGAGAGCAAGAAGTGGTCTTGGAGTGCAAGTTGTATGACCTGAGCGAGATTTATTGAGGCAATTGTGTCTGGGTTTTCAAAAGTACTGGATAATTTTATGATCACCATTAGCCACTTACAGCCTGGTCAGTGGAGATATGAGAGAAAGGTTATTTAAGGCTTCTGAATATGAGCTTCTTGCCGCTGGGAATTAGGATTGAGAGTCTTTCCCATGCACTGCTTTTTCCTATGTTATGCTATGCTATACTATTTTTTAAGAAGCAAAAAAGAAAAAAGTTAGATCCCTTCCTCTGAAATACCTTTTGTTGATCGCTCTAAGGGGCAAGACATTTGATTAGGTGGACTAGCTCCAGTATAGCAAATGCCACCCTACTTTAATGGAAGTTGTTTAGAAACATAGTGTTTTGGGATCACTACCTTAATGGTTATCTACAAATTTAACACTGCCAATCTCTTATCTCCCAGAGGGCATGGGCAAACTTTTAAATGACTCCGATTTTAGTGTTTGTGACACTGTGCATTAGATGTAAGCCTTTGCAGCAGACCTGAATCTTGAACACAGACTGAGATAAGAGATTTATTTGAAAGACAAGACTTGTTTCTCCAACTGCTGGGTGCTCATAAAACGTGGCAATCAGATAGAGCTGTGTGAGTTTTAAACAAGGAAGAGAAAGGAAGTATTCTTCCACACACTTTGGGATTTTTATCTATAAACGAACTTTCAAGGGAAAGCCTTATTGTCACGTAAGATGCCCTATCTATGCACGTTATTGAGGGAAATAGTGAGGTTAATCTGTAAGATTTTGTTTTTCATAAATGAGCCAGTTTTACCGTTTTAAGGGATTTGATTGATTTAGTGAGTCAAAATAGTCAAATTATTTGTGTAAATTTCCCATGTTGATATAGTATAGGGATTATATGGGTATGTACACTTCAGAAGGCATCCAGAAATTAAGCAGGAGGCCTTGTGTACAGTTTAATGTGGGCCTCATATAGAACAGAAAATGACATATTCAATTCAATCCCAAGATATCTATTGAGTCTTTATTTTGTGTCAGGCATTGCAGCTGTGACTATGGATTGGCTGTGGAGAAAAACAATTCTACCATTTAGAAAAGCATATTTACTGAATACAACACTGCTAGTGAGACAGATTGTACAAAACAGGTCAGGATTGTTTGACCTTAATTGCTATGTCAGCCTTCATTGCCTATTCTAAAGCATGCGGAATATTGGTGTGTTACAGCAAAGATCCAAGAGAACTGCATATTTTCAGGTTATTAATCAAAAAATAAAAAAAAATGATTTCATGAACATGTAAAATCTTCTTTGTTCTTTGGACACACACAAATTATTGTTGCTACATTTTTTCTTTTCTTCTTATTCTTTTTAAATAGGCAGTAGCTATAATTGATTCAGCACTACTTTACCAGAATAAGTAAAGGTCTATTTGCCTTGCATGATATTAAATTAATTCTGTCTCAGAGATAAACAACTTAAATTTTAATGCTTCACATTCAAGAGTGCATCTGTGCCAATATTTAAATAACACAATACATCTATCTTTCAGACTTTGATTCAATGTTTTGGTCTTCTTTGGTTTTAGGCTTTTATTGAAAGCTTGAAATATATCTAATCTTTCTCTTTTCTGGAAAGGTAAGAGTATTGCTCCAAACTTTGCTCAATTAAAGAAATTGTGCAAATCTTACTTTGGATTCTCCTACTGAGTTATTTATTTGACCGGTTTAGAGCAAGACTTACTAGTTTGCCTTATGATTAACCTAAGATTGACCACAGCATCCAATATGTTCTTATAAAGAAATTTGTTTCATGTCCTTCCTCATCTATTTGAATCACTCCCATTCCCCAGATAACTGAAGGTGAGGCATTCCTTATAGGATTTTTATATGAATATAGGTATTTCTTTTTCATTTTTCATACATCAGATGAGCCAGTGGAGTGTGACTAGAATACATTTTCCTTTTCAAGAAATTTTTTCTTCTTTATATTGGCAAATATTCCTGCTGTACTACCTCCTTCTTTATGGAAAGCGTGTGTGTGTACATATAGTTTGTATGATAGGTATAATACATATATATTTTATGGAGAGAGAGAGGAAAAGTATGTGTGTGTCTGTACATATAGACACACACACAGAGAGAGAGAGAGAGAGAGAGATGATCCTTGACATAATGAGGTTACATCCCAATAAACTCATTGCAAATTGAAAATATCATAAGACAAAAATGCATCAAATACACCTAACGTACTGCACATCATAGCTTAGCATAACTTACCGTAAATATATAGTCAGAACACTTACATTAGCCTATAGTTAGGCAAAATCATGTAACATGATAATTTATTATTTTATAACAACATGTTGGACAGCTCACATAATTTTTTGAATATTATACTGCAAGTGGAAAACAACACGTTGTATGGTTACTTGAAGTATGATTTCTACTGAATGCCTATCACTTTCACGGCCATTTTAATGTTGAAAAATGGTTAAGTTGAACCATCATAAGTTTGGGAACCATCTGTACATATATGTGTGACACACTCATTTTGCCTCATGAGACGAGGGAGTGTAAAAAAAAAAATAGGAATCTACCATTATTTCTTCAATTCTGGTAATTTCTTTTTATTTATTTATTTTTTTTTTGAGACAGAGTCTCGTTCTGTCGCCCAGGCTGGAGTGTAGTGGCCGGATCTCGGCTCACTGCAAGCTCCGCCTCCCGAGTTTACGCCATTCTCCTGCCTCAGCCTCCCGAGTAGCTGGGACTACAGGTGCCCGCCACCTCGCCCAGCTAGTTTTTTGTATTTTTTAGTAGAGACGAGGTTTCACCGTGTTTGCCAGGATGGTCTGGATCTCCTGACCTCGTGATCCGCCCATCTCGGCCTCCCAAAGTGCTGGAATTACAGGCTTGAGCTACTGTGCCCGGCTTTCAATTTGGGTAAATTTCTAAAGCCTAAACATTTCTAAGCTTGGGCAAGTTTCTAAACCTTTAAGAACTGCAGTTTCTTTGTTTGCAAAATGGAGCTAATCGTATCTACCTATTTTGGGTTTCATGAAATTTAAATTAATGTGTAAAGCAAATAGATTATGACAAATTGTAGAAAAGTGTCAGCCTTTTCCTCCTTAATGTTAGTTATTGAGTATATTAGTAGGACAAAGCAAATTATTCTTTACTGTTTCCCATGAAGATCCACGAGAAATAGTAAATTATGTATTACATTTTTAATGTATAAAATTGTCAATCTGAAGAAATAGGATTTAGTACTATGAGATAATGATGGTATTGTTTCACATGTTTTCTCAGATGTAACCAAAGTACACTCAGCTGAAATTTTATTAACCATTGAAACTACTCTCTAGCTTGACAAATTGTTTCAGTGAATGGAGTTGGTTTGGAACGTTGTATTTTTCCCCCTGGAAATATTATGTACAACCCAAATGTATATTTTTTACCATACAAACACCCAGTTCATAATTATGCTGGGAAGACTTCCTGATGAGTTTAAATACAACACAGCCCTCAGATGTAGCAGTTCACATTGTAATCTATTAAGCGTTTATAAATAGCGGGCATTTGTGGTGGATAGTCTCCAATGACGGTCACCTCAATCCCTCTCTTCCCGGTACATGTCTGCTGCTCTTCCCGCCAAGAGATGGAGTGTCATTTCCATCTCCTTGAATCTAGGCTGGCCTTGATGACTAGTGTGACTAATAAAATGGGGGAGAAATGATGCTGTGGAGCCTCCAAGGCTAGGTTATAAGAAGTTTCATAGCTTCTTTGTTGATCTTTTGGGATGTTTCCTCTCCGAATCCATCTGCTGAGCTGTGAGAAATCCACACACATGAAGAAACCATGTGTACGAGCCCCCGTTGGCAGCCCCAGCTGAGCTCCCGTTGGCCACTATTATCTACTGCCAACCTTGGATGACCAGCTCAGTCAAGGCTGCCTGTGGCTATTGAACTGCAACCACATAAGAAACTCCAATCACAGAGATAATAATGAATTGTTGTTTTAAGCCACCAAGTGCTGGGATAGCTTATTATATACAATAGAACAGCCTTATAAGCAAATTACATGATGACCTATACAAACACGTTCACATAAAGACGCAGTATGTGTTATATGAAATCTCAAAATATTAAACAGTTTATGCCCTTAATAGACCCAAATTCTGTTTTTCATTTCAATGGGATCAAGTTTCAAAATCATAGTGAATGTATGGTGTTAGACTTGAGGGAAAGAATTGAAATACAGCATTTTGGAACTCTAACCTGCATATACATTCATCCATTGATTATGTATATATGCAAAGCAATATACTAGGTGCTGCAGGGGATAAAAGGATGAATCAGAAAGCTCTACTAATATTAGCATTTTGGAAGCCCCTCCCTTTTCTCCCTGATGACAATAAAACACAGCATTCAAATTTCCTGCTGAGTTTTCATTTATTCATTTCCATATTTTTGACCATTTTTTCATGTTATTAGTTTCTTTGAGTGTTTGAAAGTGTAAAAAGCAAAAGATTGAAGAAAAAGTGGCTAAATACACAATAACACAGTAACCTTAAAACAAATAAACTAGTAAGCAATCTAGAATTTTGATGAAGATTTGTATGTTGTATGTTTTTCCTCAAAAACATATTTTTTACACCTCATAATCTTGCTGTTCTTTCAGCGAGATTTATATTCATGATCTGGTATAAATGACAGGATGGGTCATAGATTATTTTGTAACTCAGATGCTTTAGATGTTATAAACCAACTGCTTATTGCTTTCAAGTATTGTCACTTTTCTAAGAGCCTGAACTCTGATGGGAGAGAAGATGGACTCTACTTCTGACTCTGACAATTATTATTTTTCACCTTGAGTAATTTGGAAAACTCACTAAGCCTAAGTTTCATTATCTGTAAGTAGAATGTAAGGCTGATATTGGTATCCAAATACTATTGTGAATATTTGTTGTAATGATGCATGTAAAGTACTTGCAGGGGTTCTAGCACATAGTGAGAGACACTATTTTTTCTGAGGTCGTGGTCATGTGTGATTACATTACATTTTTTTAGAACAGAAAAAGAAATGGTGATGTTAAGAGTTCTGTGCAATTTTATTTAGGTTCCACAGTGAATCACTGAGGGCAATGTAAGAATTATTTGGACCTATTTACTTCTTACAAATGGTTTTAAAATTTAAAACAATCTTTTCAAAAGCAGCACAAGCATTCTTAAAATACAATTCCATGCAGATAGACCACTTGTCTGGTTAAAGCGGGGATGGGAAACAGTCTTACTTTGCACAGTGGTTATCTTATGACAAAACTCTAATGGCTTAGTGAAGTCCAGTTTAAAAACTACTACATGGGCCGGGCGTGGTGGCTCTTGCTTGTAATCCCACTGCTTTGGGAGGCTGAGGTGAGTGGATCACTTGAGCTTAGAAGTTCGAGAGCAGCCTGGGCCATATGGTGAAACCCTTTCTCTACAAAAAATACAAAAATTAGCCTGGCATGGTGGGGTGCATCTGTAGTCCCAGCTACTTGGGAGGTTGAGGTGGGAGGATCACTTGAGCTGAAGAGGTTGAGGCTACAGTGAGCAGAGATGACACCACTGCACTCCAGCCTGGGCAACAGAGTGAGACTCTGTCTCAAAAAAAAAAGAATAGTAATGTATCAATATTGGCTCTTCAATTTTATCAAATGTACCATGCTACTGTTAATAATGCAAAATGTTAATAGAAGGGGAAACTGCAGAGGTTGCAGTGGACTGAGATGGTGCCATTGCACTCCAGCCTGGGTGACAGAGTGCGACTCTATCTCAAAAAACAAAAACAAACCAACCAAACTACTACACTAGGCTATTATTTATATGTTTGTAGCTCTATTTCTTTCTAGTCCTGCTTTGTCATGTGTTTTAAGCACTTTGAACTATGTATTAGTTTAAATGTCCTCTGCCATTCCTTGCCTCCCTATCAGTGTTTATGCTACTGTCTCCACCTGCATAATCCTAACCTGTGCTTTTGCTTTTCAGCTATAAACCTCATCACACCAGCTTGGGACTGAAAGGATGTCAGGGGAACATGTTTTAAGAAAACAACCTTAAAATGTATTAGCTTCCTATTACAAACCTTTTATCCCAATTAAAAAATGGAATCAAACATGTTTCACCTCAATTGCTCAAGCAGCCTGAGCTACATGTTCATTGCATAGTTTTACGTTGTATAATTTGGGGTCTCTCCAAATACATTCTAGGGAAGTTGGTAAAGGCACTACCAGCTGGTGAACACAGATGCTATTTCATTAACATATTTAGCCAAATCTTGATGAATCCTGATTTATATTTGCTTAAACCAGGAAGTCTAATCTTCTTAAGTTCATTTTCCCAGACTTTCAGAAATCCCCAGTAATGTTTACACATTCATGAAATTTGCCTAGTTATAGGTCTTACTTCAGTAAGTCCAGTCCAAACCACACAGACCTTAGAGTTGTTCCCTAATTCTTATGCTCCACCCTCAGGCTTGACCACTGCTGTCACTAATGAGGCCAGACATCCTTTATATTTGACATGGGTAGCTTGAACCCTGCTTCTGCACCTGTAAAGTATAAATGAGAATGTGCCATGTGTACTTGGTTAGAGAGAGGAGCTGACAGTTTGCTTTAACAAGTAAGTGCTAGAGTAGTGGTAAAAGCTCTTTTAATTAAAAAAAAAATCAAGTTATAAGAATAAAATAGGCACCACATTACCTGACTTCAAATTATACTACAAGGCCATAGTAACTGAAACAGCATGGTACTGATACAAAAAGAGACACAGAGACCAATGAAACAGAATGGAAAATCCAGAAACAAAGCTACATGTTTACAGCTAACTGATCTTCAACAAAGCTAACAAGAACTTACACTGGGGACAGTCTGTTCAATAACTGGTTCTAGGAAAGTTGGATATTCCTATGCAGAAGAATGAAACTAGACTCTTACCTACCTCTCACTCTATATAAAAATAAACTCAAAATGAATCCAAAACCTAGGTAAGACCTGAAACTATAAAACAACTAGAAGAAAACATAGGGGAAATGATTTAGTATGTTGGTCTAGGAAAATATTTTCTGACTAAGACCTCAAAAGCACAGGCAACAAATGCAAAAATAAACAAATGAGGTTATATTAAGTGAAAAATCTTCTGCACAGCAAAGGAAATAATCAACAAAGTGGAAAGCCAACCTAAAGAATGGGATAAAATATTAGTAAAGTATTAATCTGGGAAGGGATTCATATCCAGAATGTACAAGAAACTCAAACATCTCAACAGCAAAAAAACAAATAAGAAACCAAACAATCCAATTAAGTAATGGGCAAATGATCCAAAGAGACAGTTCTGGTAAATATATGAAAAACATGCTGTTATTTTCAACTTTTCTGTTATGTTGTATCTCTTTTATTTATATATGCTTTAAGTTCTAGGGTACATTTGCACAACGTGCAGGTTTGTTACCTGTATATGCATGTGCCATGTTGGTGTGCTGCACCCATTAATGCATCATTTACATTAGGTATATCTCCTAATGCTATCCTTCCCCCCTCCCCTCACCCCACGACATGCCCCAGTGTGTGATGTTCCTCACCCTGTGTCCAAGTGTTCTCATTGTTCAGTTCCCACCTATGAGTGAGAACATGCGGTGTTTGGTTTTCTGTCCTTGTGATAGTTTGCTCAGAATGATGGTTTCAGCTTCATCCATGTTCCTACAAAGGACAGGAACTCATCTTTTTTTATGGCTGCATAGTATTCCATGGTGTATATGTGCCACATTTGCTTAATCCACTCTATCATTGATGGACATTTGAGTTGATTCCAAGTCTTTGCTCTTGTGAATAGTGCCGCAAGAAACATACATGTGCGTGTGTCTTTGTAACGGCATAATTTATAATCCTTTGGGTATATACCCAGTAGTGGGATGGCTGGGTCAAATGGTATTTCTGGTTCTAGATCGTTGAGGAATCGCCACACTGTCTTCCACAATGGTTGAACTAGTTTACAGTCCCACTAACAGTGTAAAAGTGTTCCTATTTCTTCACATCCTCTCCAGCATCTGTTGTTTCCTGACTTTTGTAACTGGTGTGAGATGGTATCTCATTGTGATTTTGATTTGCATTTCTCTGATTGCCAGTGATTATGAGTATTTTTTCATGTGTCTTTTGGCTGCATAAATGTCTCAAAAAGTAGGCAAAGGATGTATCTCTTATAATTAATAAGTTGTTGGAATTTCAAAAATATGTCATAATTATTTTGTTTTTTAAATAGAACATTTAGTGCATATAGATGATGAAATTACCAGTGTTTCAAATTGTTCTGTCTTTTTTCTCCTTTCTTGCCTTTTTAGGAGTATTTCTGATTATTTCATTATTCCCTTTTAGTACTTTGAAAGTTGGACGTTATGTTTCCTTTCTTTTAGTCACTTTTGTAGAAATTATAATGTGAATAATTAACACATCAGAAGTTAATGTCAAAAGATACCTTTACCTCTTTCCCAAGCAATACAAGTCTTAAAATGCCTTAATTCCATTACTTTTCTCTTGATTTATGTTATTTTGCTATACATCTTAATTTTATTTTTATCCTCAATAATGCATTATGATTATTATTGGCTTTATATAGTAAAAATTCATTTATGTTTACTCAAAATTTCCTAATTTATTTGCTGTTTTATTTTTTCTTGCTTTTCTGACATTCCACTGGGATCACTTTCATTTTTTCTGAAGAATATGATCTAAAATTTTATTAGTAAAGATCTGCTACTGGTAAACTTTCTTAATTTTTGCTTGCAAAAAAATGCCATTATTTCCCCCTTTTGAAAAAATAAATTTTCTTTGGATATAGAATTCTACATTGAAAGTCAATTTTTTCAGCCCATTAAAAGTATCATTCCATTATCTTTTGGTTTCACTAATGTTCTTGAGAAGTTAGCTATCAGTCTAACTATTGATCTTTTGAAAGTAATCTTTTGTTTTTCTTTTTTTTCTCTGGCTTCTTTAATATCTTCTCTTTGTCTTTGGTGTTGTCCTTGTTTACTATAATGTGCCATTTCTCCTGGGTAGGGATGTATTAGGCTTCTTTAATCTAAAGATTGATGTCTCTTATCACTTCTAGAATATTTTTCGTGATTATCTTCCCAAATATTGCCTCTGCCTCATTCTCTCTTACCTCTCCTTCTGGGGCTCTGATAAAAAATTTGTTATACATGCTAACTCTAATTCTATCCTTAATTTCTCTTAACTTTCCTTTGTCTACACCCAACCCCCATTTATTTATTTCTTTATGTTGCATAAGGGAGTTTCATTTTTTTTTAACACATTTTAATCAGATAGCAATCTTATCACACATGGTCCAAGAACACTCAAATAATAAATCAAATATAATTAAATATTAAAGTTTGGTCTTTAAACATTGTAGCCAGTGATGCCACACTTGCCTCTGATCTCTCCAATATAAAAGCACATCCACACCTCAGAGGCCACCAAACCGTTCAGCACAGCTTCCTTAACTGAGTTGTTTGAAACTAACAATTTGGGCACTACTATTTTTTAAGGCTCTGAATAGTTCTAGGGATATTAGCAGGGTGGGGAGGAACCAGCTCAACCTTGGTGTCATACCAAAATGTGGCCAATCAAGGTTTCAAATAAGTCACAGCAGCATTCATCAGTGTTGAGGTCTTCACTACAAAGTTGTAGACAAATTGGGCCATCATTCTAAGATGAAATGTTTGTCACCCCAAATGACCAGCTGAATCAGTTTCTTCTAATCTATTTTACGATGCTTAATTTTCTCCTCAGCTGTGTTTAATCTGCTCATGAACACATCAACTGATTTTTAAAATGTAAATAGAAATATTTTTTAAAATTCCAGAATATCGACTTTTATCCTTTCTCAGATTTGCTGGGTTACTTTATATAACTCCTCATAGACATATTAATTCTCCTCTTTAATAAGTATTTTATAATATATACCTAATGATTCTAATCTGTTTTGTCTCAATCTGTTTTGGCTTTTGTTCTTCTAATGGGGCCTTGTGTCAGTGGGTACATAGTTTTAATTCTGAGTTGCTCATTTTTCTTGGGAAATTATTTGTAGGAATACTTTGAGTCCTGGGATAAAAATGAAAATAAAGATAAAATCCAGAGATGACTATTGTTTGTTTCTGTCAAATATCTGAGGGAGCTGTGCCTAGGATCACTGTAAACTAAATTTACAGTCTAAGGTCTTTCAGACCACACGTCATATGAATTAGAGCTATAAATCTATACCAAGGTTGGCTTATGATTAAAACTTTTCAGGGAAGATTTATCCCTTTTGCTCTCTTTGGTATCAAGACATGTTTCCTTATAGCCCCTAATAGGTAGGGAAAATAGAAGGTGGGATGAGCTTACTTCTGATTCACTTTCACTGAGTGTGGAGCCACTTGGGGTCTCAAATTATTGGTTGGGAAGTATCTCTTATAGGCTTCCTAACCTGGGTTAACTCCGCTTTATTTTTAATCCAGCTGAGTCCATGAGGCTGTGAAAATGAAAATCAAGTTTATTGCTTCAGAAACTATGTCTATGACAAAAGCAGCTTTAGTTCTGTGTTTACTATTTAGATTCTGTTTTCCACTTAGTTTTGATTGATAATACTTTACTTTTTTATATCATACATATTTTTAACATGACATTTTATATTTAACCCAGTATTTTTAGTTGTTTTCAAAAGGTTAACCAATAAACATACTGCGGCACTATTCACAATGGCAAAGACTTGGAATCAACCCAAATGTCCATCAGTGACAGACTGGATTAAGAAAATGTGGCACATATACACCATGGAATACTATGCAGCCATAAAAAAGGATGAGTTTGTGTCCTTTGTAGGGACATGGATGCAGCTGGAAACCATCATTCTTAGCAAACTATCACAAGAACAGAAAACCAAACACCGCATGTTCTCACTCATAGGTGGGAACTGAACAATGAGATCACTTGGACTCGGGAAGGGGAACATCACACACCGGGGCCTATCACGGGGAGGGGGAAGGGGGGAGGGATTGCATTGGGAGTTATACCTGATGTAAATGACGAGTTGATGGGTGCTGACGAGTTGATGGTTGCAGCACACCAACATGGCACAAGTATACATATGTAACAAACCTGCACGTTATGCACATGTACCCTAGAACTCAAAGTATAATAAAAAATAAAAAATTAAAAAATTAAAAAAAAGGTTAATCAATCCCTCCAAATTCCCAGCCACTATAATACCTGAAATAGAAATCTCCATTTCTTTCTATACTAGTAGTGAATCACTTAATCATATGCAGACTTGTCACATCTCCTGCTTTGTTATTAATAGTTATTGGATTGTATGACATTTTATATGTATATGCTATCATTCCAATTGCATTGTAAACTGCCCAAAACAAGTTCGTTATGACCTGCATGGCACCTAAACAGTGTTGTTAACATCACTGTTGTCCAGCATATGTTGGCTGATTGAAAAATGGGTTACTATTTCTTCAAGGAGTATTCTGCTTTTTATTTATTAATATAGCACCAGTGACCCACTGGCAGTAAGTCATGCTCTTTAAGTTGTTTTCTACATCCGTGCTGATCTATCTCTACTCCTAGATGCCATTTGTCACCAGGGGATGACATTCATGAAAGAGAAGAGATTAGTAAATGTGAGTGTTTGTGAGATAGTTGTGGCAGAGATGGCTAGTTTTCTTTTTTATTATTATTATACTTTAAGTTCTAGGGTACATGTGCACAATGTGCAGGTTTGTTACATATGTATACATGTGCCATGTTGGTGTGCTGCACCCATTAACTTGTCATTTACATTATGTATGTCTCCTAATGCTATCCCTCCCCCTACCCCCTCCCCACAATAGAACCTGGTGTGTGATGTTCCCCTTCCTGTGTCCAAGCGATCTCATTGTTCAATTCCCACCTATGAGTGAGAACATGCGGTGTTTGGTTTTCTGTTCTTGCGATAGTTTGCTGAGAATGATAGTTTCCAGCTGCATCCATGTCCCTACAAAGGACACAAACTCATCCTTTTTTATGGCTGCATAGTATTCCATGGTGTATATGTGCCACATTTTCTTAATCCAGTCTGTCACTGATGGACATTTGGGTTGATTCTAAGTCTTTGCTATTGTGAATAGTGCTGCAATAAACATAGCTGTGCATGTGTCTTTATAGCAGTATGCTTATAATCCTTTGGGTATATCCCTAGTGATGGGATGGCTGGGTCAACTGGTATTTCTAGTTCTAGATCCTTGAGGAATCGCCACACTGTTTTCCACAATGGTTGAACTACATTACAGTCCCACCAACAGTGTAAAAGTGATCCTGTTTCTCTACATTCTCTCCAGCACCTGTTGTTTCCTGATTTTTTAATGATTGCCATTCTAACTGGTGTGTTCTTCCATTTGTTTGTGTCCTCTTTTATTTCACTGAGCAGTGGTTTGTAGTTCTCCTTGAAGAGGTCCTTTACATCCCTTGAAAGTTGGATTCCGAGGTATTTTATTCTCTTTGAAGCTATTCTGAATGGGAGTTTATTCATGATTTGGCTCTCTGTTTGTCTGTTACTGGTGCATAGGAATGCTTGTGATTTTTGCACATTGATTTTGTATCCTGAGACTTTGCTGAAGTTGCTTATCAGCTTAAGGAGATTTTTGGGCTGAGATGATGGGGTTTTCTAAATATACAATCATGTCATCTGCAAAGAGGGACAATTTGACTTCTTCTTTTCCTAACTGAATACCCTTTATTTCTTTCTCTTGCCTGATTGCCCTAGCCAGAACTTCCAACACTATGTTGAATAGGAGTGGTGAGAGAGGGCATCCCTGTCTTGTGCCAGTTTTCAAAGGGAATGCTTCCAGTTTTTGCCCATTCAGTATGATATTGGCTGTGGGTTTGTCATAAATAGCTCTTATTATTTTGAGATACATTCCATCAATACCGAATTTATTGAGAGTTTTTAGCATGAAGGGCTGTTGAATTTTGTCAAAGCTCCTCCTTGTACCTCTGGTAGAATTCGGCTGTGAATCCGTCTGGTCCTGGACTTTTTTTGGTTGGTAGGCCATTATTTATTGCCTCAATTTCAGAGCCTGCTATTGGTCTATCCAGGGATTCAAATTCTTCCTGGTTTAGTCTTGGGAGAGTGTAAGTGTCCAGAAAATTATCCATTTCTTCGAGGTTTTCTAGTTTATTTGCGTAGAGGTGTTTATAGTATTCTCTGATGGTGATTTGTATTTCTGTGGGGTCGGTGGTGATATCCCCTTTATCATTTTTTATTGCATACATTTGATTTTTCTCTCTTTTCTTCTTTATTAGTCTTGCTAGCAGTCTATCTATTTTGTTGATGTTTTCAAAAACCAGCTCCTGGATTTATTGATTATTTGGAGGGTTTTTTTGTGTCTCCATCTCCTTCAGTTCTGCTCTGATCTTAGTTATTTCTTGTCTTCTGCTAGATTTTGAATGTGTTTGCACTTGCTTCTCTAGTTCTTTTAATTATGATGTTAGGGGGTCAATTTTAGATCTTTCCTGCATTCTCTTGTGGGCATTTAGTGCTATAAATTTTCCTCTACACACTGCTTTAAATGTGTCCCAGAGATGCTGGTATGTTGCATATTTGTTCTCATTGGTTTTTTACCCAGTAATCATTCAGGAGCAGGTTGTTCAGTTTCCATGTAATTGAGCGGTTTTGATTGAGTTTCTTAGTCCTGAGTTCTAGTTTGATTGCACTGTGGTCTGAGAGACAGTTTGTTATAATTTCTGTTCTTTTACATTTGCTGAGGAGTGCTTTACTTCCAACTATGTGGTCAGTTTTGGAATAAGTGCGATATGGTGCTGAGAAGAATGTATATTCTGTTGATTTGGGGTGGACAGTTCTGTAGATGTCTATTATGTCCTCTTGGTGCAGAGTTGAGTTCAATTCCTGGATATCCCTGTCAACTTTCTGTCTCGTTGATCTGTCTAATGTTGACAGTGGGGTGTTAAAGTCTCCCATTATTATTGTATGGGAGTCTAAGTCTCTTTGTAAGTCTCTAAGGACATGCTTTACGAATCAGGGTGCTCCTATATTGGGTGCATATATATTTAGGATAGTTAGCTCTTCCTGATGAAGAAGCTCTTCCCTTTACCATTATGTAATGGCCTTCTTTGTCTCTTTTGGTCTTTGATGGTTTAAATTCTGTTTTATCAGAGACTAGGATTGCAACCCCTGCTTTTTTTGTTTTCTATTTGCTTGGTAGATCTTTCTCCAGCCCTTTGTTTTGAGCCTATGTGTGTCTCTGCATGTGAGATGGCGCTCCTCAATACCGCAAACTGATGTATCCAATTTGCCAGTCTGTGTCTTTTAATTGGACCATTTAGTCCATTTACATTTAAGGTTAATTTTGTTATGTGTGAACCTGATCTTGTCATTATGATATTAGCTGGTTATTTTACTCGTTAGTTGATGCCGTTTCTTCCTAGCATCGATGGACTAGATTTTGGCATGTTTTTGCAATGCTGATACGGGTTGTTCCTTTCCATGTTTAGTGCTTCCTTCAGGATCTCTTGTAGGACAGACCTGGTGGTGACAAAATCTCTAAGCATTTGCTTGTCTGTAAAGGATTTTATTTCTCCTTCACTTATGAAACTTAATTTGGCTGTATATGAAATTCTGGTTTGAAAATTCTTTTCTTTAAGAATGTTGAATATTGGCCCCCACTCTCTTCTGGCTTGTAGAGTTTCTGCCGAGAGATCTGCTGTTAGTCTGATGGGCTTCCCTTTGTGGGTAACCCGACCTTTCTCTCTGGCTGCCCTTAACATTTTTTCCTTCATTTCAACTTTGGTGAATCTGACAATTATGTGTCTTGGAGTTGCTCTTCTCAAGGAGTATCTTTGTAGCATTGTCTGTATTTCCTGAATTTGAATGTTGGCCTGCCTTGCTAGGTTGGGGAAGTTCTCCTGGACGATGTCCTGCAGAGTGTTTTCCAACTTGGTTCCATTTTCCTCCTCACTTTCAGGCACACCAATCAGATGTAGATTTGGTCTTTTCACATAATCCCAAATTTCTTGGAGGCTTTGTTCATTTCTTTTTACTCTTTTTTCTCTACATTTCTCTTCTCGTTTCATTTCATTCATTTGATCTTCAATCACTGATAATCTTTCTTCCAGTTGATCGAGTCGGTTACTGAAACTTGTGCATTTGTCACATAGTTCTCGTGTTATGGTTTTCATCTCTATCAGTTGTTTTAAGGTCTTCTCTGCATTGATTATTGTAGTTATCCATTCCTCCATTCTTTTTTCAAGGTTTTTAGTTTCTTTCCGCTGGGTACGTCATTCCTCCTTTAGCTCTGAGAAGTTTGATCGACTAAAGCTGTCTTCTCTCCACTCATCAAAGTCATTCTCTGTCCAGCTTTGTTCCGTTGCTGGTGATGAGCCGCGTTTCTTTGGAGGGGGAGATGCGCTCTGATTTTTTGTATTTCCAGCTTTTCTGCACTGCTTTTTCCCCATCTTTGTGGTTTTTTCTGCCTTTGGTCTTTGATGATGGTGACATACTGATGGCGTTTTGGTGTGGGTGTCCTTTCTGTTTGTTAGTTTTCCTTCTAACAGTCAGGACCCTCAGCTGCAGGTCTGTTGGAGTTTGCTTGAGGTTCACTCCATACCCTGTTTGCCTAGGTATCAGCAGCAGAGGCTGCAGAAGATAGAATATTGCTGAACAGCGAGTGTTGCTGTCTGCCTCTTGCTCTGGAAGCTTCGTCTCAGGGTATACCCAGCCATGTGAGGTGTGATGTGTCGGTCTGCACCTAGTGGGGGATGTCTCCCAGTTATGCTACTCAGGGGTCAGGGACCCACTTGAGCAGGCAGTCTGTCCGTTCTCAGATCTCAAACTCTGTGCTGGGAGAACCACTGCTCTCTTCAAAGCTGTCAGACAGGGACTTTTACATCTGCAGAGGTTTCTGCTGCTTTTTGTTTGGCTCTGCCCTGTCCCCAGAGGTGGATGGAGTCTACAGAGTCAGGCAGGCCTCCTTGAGCTGTGGTGGGCTGCACCCAATTCCAGCTTCCTGGTGGCTTTGTTTATCTACTTAAGCCTCAGCCATGGCGGGCGCCCCTCCCCCAGCCTTGCGGCCGCCTTGCAGTTAGATCTCAGACTGCTGTGCTAGCAATGAGGGAGGCTCCCTGGGCGTGGGATCCTCCGGGCCAGGTGTGGGATATAATCTGGTGTGCCATTTGCTAAGACCCTTGGTAAAGTGCAGTATTAGAGTGGGAGTTACCCGATTTTCCAGGTGTTGTGTGTCTCAGTTTCCCTTGGCTAGGAAAAGGAATTCCCTTCCCCCTTGCACTTCCCAGGTGAGGCGATGCCTCACCCTGCTTCAGCTCTCACTGGTTGGGCTGCACCCACGGACCAGCATCAACTGTCCGACATGCCCCAGTGAGATGAACCCGGTACCTCAGTTGAAAATGCAGAAATCACCTGTCTTCTGTGTCGCTCATGCTGGGAGCTAGAGGCTGGAGCTGTTCCTATTCAGCCATCTTGGGTGCCACCCCCGAGATGGCTAGTTTTCTGCCAAAATCTGTTTTATTTTTCTTCCAGTACAATAGGGTTTTTAGCTAGATATCCAACTTCCTAGAAAAATAAAAATATACTGGCCAGCTTCCTTTGTAGTGAAGTATTAAATGTGGCTACATTCTGGTCAATGGAATGTAAGTGGAATTATCCTGTGACAGCTTCCAGGATCCTTCAATGTGAGTCAATTGGTAGGTACCCATGAATGCTTCTTTCCCTTTTCCTCTAACTGGCTGCACAGCATATATGTAAGGCTGCAATTCCATTGCAGTCCATGAGTGAGCACAGAATCCATAGGATACCAGAGCAGAAAGTTGGATGGAGCCTGGGTCCCCAAGGGCTTTGTGAAAAAGGGCTGCTCTACTGTCTTTCTGGGTTGTTTACCTCTAAAATTGTGCCTGAAAGACAAACTTCTAGCATGTTTAAGGCACTGTTATTTTGGGTTTCTGATAGTTACATCTGCACATTATTCTAACAAATCTA
Source organism: Theropithecus gelada (assembly GCF_003255815.1). Taxonomy (NCBI): domain Eukaryota; kingdom Metazoa; phylum Chordata; class Mammalia; order Primates; family Cercopithecidae; genus Theropithecus; species Theropithecus gelada. Next base: position 145,697,369 of record NC_037672.1, read on the forward strand.
GGGAGTAAACACTAAATCCCAGAAATTATGGAGCCAGGAAGTTTTTTTTATAAATATCTAGGATCCATGACATAGCATTTAGCCACACTTAATTTAGAGATTGTATCAATCCTTAGAAAGGTAGGATTGCATGAATAGCATAAGCTGTGTAATATGTTTTATACGTTTAAATGAAATGTATAGTAATGTTACTGTTTTCAGTACATACTTTGAGTACCATTATTCTGTAATTTTAAAATTATCTTTTTAACATATCCGCATTAAATGCCTTCTCTGTATTATTATTGATAATTCTATGGAGTAGATTAAACCACAAAGCAAGTATTCTGTGTCTTGGTGAATTTCATGTCATAATGCAGTGAATGGCTCAGGAATCATGAGACATTTTTTAAAACATAATGTGACTAGGTATTTGTGATTTATATTCATGCATGTAAACTTTCCCACTAAAACAAAATAAGCTGACTAGAGCCATTTCTACAATTTTGATTTTTGTTACACCATTGAAATATTAATATGATTCTCATTTCAGCAACTTTGATTAATTTTATAAAAATAAGAAGGGAAATATAAAGATTTTACCAAATCTTTCAGAAACAGATAACTGCCATGTAATATAGGTATTCTGAGACTTAGAACTGATTCACTCTTCAACTCATTCTGTAGGATGGCAAAATGTTGCTATTGCTTTCAAAAGAAGATAGCCTGCAAATGATAACTAAAGGCAATTTTCACTTATAGACAGATACCAAAGTCTTAAATAAAATAATAGCAAATTGAAATGGCAGCATATAAGTCATCATACATCATGACCAAGTGAGTTTTCTTTTAGGTTTGCAAGTATGGTTCAATATTAGGTGATAATGGTTTGGCTCTGTGTCTCCACCCAAATCTCATGTTGAATTATGAACTTCAGTGTTGAAGGAGGGGCCTGATGGGAGACAGTTGGGTCATGGGGGCAGATTTTCACCTTCCCCCTTGCTATTCTCCTGATAGTGGGCAAGTTCTTACCAGATTTGATTGTTTAAAAGTCTGTAGCACTTCTGCCTTATCTCTCTCTCTCCTGCTCTGCCATGTGGAGATATGTTTGCTTTCCCTTTGCCTTCCACCGTGATTGTAAGTTTCCTGAAGCCTCTCAGCCGTGTTTCCTATACAACCTGAGAACTGTGAGTCAAGTAAACCTCCTGTCTTCATAAATTACTCAGGTAGTTCTTCATAGCAGTGTGAGAACAGACTGATACATTAGGAAAGCTACAAAGCTGGGTACAGTGGCTCACATCTGTAATTCCAGTGCTTTGGGAAGCTGAAGTAGGAGGATTTACTTGAGCCCAGGAGTTTGAAAAGGTACTAGGGTAATGCATTTTACTAATTTTTTTTTTTTTAAGGGGGGACGTTTTGCTCTGTCTTCCAGGCTGGAGTGCAGTGGCACAATCATGGCTCATTGCAACCTTGACCTCCTAGGATCAAGCAATCCTCCCAAATCAGCCTCTCAAGTAACTAGGGTTAGAAGCACGTGCCACCACACCTGGCATTTTTAAAAAATTTTTTTGTAGAGATGGGGTCTCACTATTTTGCTTAGGCTGGTTTTAACTCCTGGGCTCAAGCAATCCTCCCACCTCAACCTCCCAAAGTGCTGGGATTACAGATGTGAGCCATGTAATTCCAGCACTTTGGAATTCCAAAGCACTTTGGAGTTCCAGAGTGCTGGAATTACCCAGCCTATTTTACTAATAAATTTAAAGGGTGAGGGGATGATTACTCAATAGATACTAAAAAATCTCTAATCCTAATACAATTTCCTAGAAAGATAGAAATAAAGAAAAAATCCTTTAACTGGAGTGTATTTATGAAAGATCTTAAGCATGGATTATACTTAAAGTTAAAACATTAGAAATACACAGCTAAGCACAAGACAAAAATACTCACTATAGCTGGTAATAGTCTACATTGGAGTGAAGTGTTGCTCAATTCAATAAATTTTTAAAAAATTATATAAAGTATATATTTTATAATATTGTTTATATTATACAATGTGTAATAATGTACATGTTTCTATTTTTTTTTGGGGGGGGGTACAGAGTCTTGCTGTCACCCAAGCTGGAGTACAGTGGCACCATCTTGGCTCATGGCAGCCTCCGCCACCTGAGTTCAAGCGATTCTCCTGCCTTGGCCACCTGAGTAGCTGGGACTACAGGTGCATGCCACCATGCCCGGCTAATTTTTTTGTATTTTTAGTAGAGACAGGCTTTCACCATGTTGGCCAAGCTAGTCTCAAACTCTTGACTTCAGGTGATCTGCCTGCCTTGGCCTCCCAAAGTGCTGGGATTCCACGCAAAGTGCTGGGATTATAGGCATGAGCCACTGTGCCCAGCCACATGTTTCTATTACTTATATAAGAAGTAGAAATATTATGTAAATATATATATTAAATAGCAATATATATTACTTATAGATTTATATGTTATATATGTAATATGAATATACATATATAATTTATAATATCTTTGATGCAAAAAGAAAAGAATAGAGCAATGGGACTCTAATGGAATCTAGAAATATATTCATGATTATATGAAACTTTAAAATATAATAAAGGTGGCATTCCAGTTTACTTGAGGAACGACTTCCTCAACAAGGCAGAACTCCTGGAATTCAAGAAGGAAAAAACCTGAGGGATTTGACTCTAAAAAACTCAGTGAAGCAAACGAACAAAAAAACTGGTTATTGATAAAAGATAAATTTAAAAGACAAGCAGTAAAATGGAATGAATATGTATATGTGTGTAAAAAAAAGAATTATCCTAATATCCAAAACCATCTCCATGTTGATAATAAAATTAAACTAATAAAGAGAAGGGCAAAGAATATGAAACACAAATCAAGGCACGCACCTTTGAAATGATTTTAACTCCATTATGAATACTGGGGAAATAAAATGAATAAAAATGTTTTCTCCCATAATTTAAAAAAAGTGAAAAAAATTAATAGTATACAGGTTTGGTGAAACTGAGGAAATGGTAACTCTGAATATACTGTTTGTAGGAATACACATTGGTTAAGACTCTGGTTAATCTATCACATTTTTAAAATGAGTTTAATTCTTGAACCAAATTTCAACTTCTATGCACATGAGTGTTGACTTACGTACTGGTGTAACCAAGTGCCCAATTTTTAAAGTTTAATCCTTTTTCCTTTTTTTCTTTGTGTTCACTTAACCACTGGGCACCTCCTCACGTTGGTAGCATATCTAATTGTATGTTTGCTTAAAAGTTCCAGAGGTTAAATCTTGAAACAATGCAAGCACCTGTGGAAATCTCCCACATCAGGAGATTGCTTCAAGGCTACAGTTAATTTACAACCCAGTTGAGCCTAGGGTGATGCCAGCCCATTCACCAGATGGGGCAATAACTCAAGACAAGTCATCAAACCAAGTCACAACATAAACCTGCACTGTCTTGTCCCCTGCATATCCTCCCCTTCTCAAACTTTCCCTTTTCAAAATTCTTGCACTGAACTTGGAAATTTAAAGTGGTTCCATGAAGGCAAGGGTCTGGACCATTTTCCCCATTGCTTGGTTTGGTTCATAATAAAGTTAATTCTCCTTCTATGAATTGCTAATTGCTAATTGGTTGTCAAGCGGTGAGCAGCTGAACCTGCATTTGGTAACGCTGGGATATTCAGTGCAAGAGAACTTGTAATCAAGAGTAATTGAGACTGCCTAAATGTAGATCAATAATAAAATGATTAAGTGGAAGTTTTATTTATTTATTTTAGAGGCAAGGTCTCGCTCTGTTTACCAGGCTAGAGTACAGTGGCCCAATCGTAGCTCACTACGGCTTCAGTCTCCTGGGCTCAAGGAATCTTCTCGCCTCAGCCTTCTGAGGTGCCAGGACTACAGATGTGCCCCACTATATCCAGCTATTTTTTAAAAAAATTCATAGAGATGGGGTCTTGCTATGTTGCCCAGGCTAGTGTCAAACTCCAAGCCTTAAGAACTCAGCTCCTCCCACCTCAGCCCCCACAAAGTGCTGGTATTACAGGTGTGAGCCACCCCATCCAGCAAATGCAAACTTTACATGATAGATATTCTGCTGCAGTTAGAAAGAATTAGGAAATATTTATACAGCATATTACTAAGTGAGAATAAAATAATACTTCAGAAGAATGTTCATTGCATAATTTTATTTATAAAAACCTTTATAAAAAATCATACATATTTCTGTGTGTAAATGTATACACTAAAGCACGAACAAAATTTCCATTAATTACCATTTGGGGAGGTTCTGTGAAAGAGGCGGAGTGAGAGGAGGGCTACACAGAAGCTGAAATGTGGTATTTACTTTGTAACCTATATAGTTCTGTATTATTTGAATTTAAAAAAAAACCTATAGCCTATACAATTTTTAAAATAATTACAAACATTCAGTACTGACCTTCTCTCTAGAGGTATTCCTGCACAAAATATTCTATTTGTTCATGAATGATTCATATAGCATTCAGTGTAGTCATTTTAAAGAAAGCTTGATTGCTTATTAGGAATTAAATATACATATCAAATTGTTTTGCAGAAATAAAAGTAGCATAAAATGTTAGCTATTTTAATTATAATAAATATGTATGCATGATATGCAGACAGTGGTTTCACTCATAGTAGATATACAGTTCTCACAAAGCTATTTGCTTAAGTGTAAATACAATTCTTTCAGAAAGTGAAGACCTGGGGTAAGATCTTAGCGTATTTCTGTTTATTTGTTTTAAGAGAATGTTAAAGTTCTTGAAAATTAGAGGAGAAAAAAGAGGTTCAAAGGTGTTGACAGAGGCCAGGTGCAGTGGCTCACGCCTGCAATTCCAGCACTTTGGGAGGCCGAGGCGAGCGGATCACGAGGTCAGGAGATCAAGACCATCCTGGCTAACATGGTGAAACTTCGTCTCTACTAAAAATACAAAAAATTAGCCGAGCGTGGTGGCAGGCACCTGTAGTCCCAGTGACTCAGGAGGCTGAGGCAGAAGAATGGAGTGAACCCTGGAGGCGGGTGTAGTGAGCCGAGATCACGCCACTGCACTCCAGCCTGGGCAACAGGCTCAAAAAAAAAAAATGTTGAGGGAAAGAAATAAAAGACTGTAAAATATTTAGAGAGGTTTATTCTGAACCAATACGAGTGACTGTGGCCTGGGGGACAGTCTCAGGAAGTCCTGAGAAAGTGTGCCCAAAGTGGTCAGGTTACAGTTTGGTTTTATACATTTTAGGGAGACAGAAAGTACAGGGAAAGACATAAATCAATACATGTAAGGTATACATTGGTTCAGCCCTGAAAGATGGGACATCTTCAAAGAGAGTGTTGCGGCGGGGGTGGGGGGTGGGGGGGGGCGTGTCTTACTGGTCACAGGTGAATTCAAAGATTTTTTTGATTGGCCACTGGTTGAAAGACTTAAGCTTTGTCTAAGACCTAAAGTCAGTAGAAAGAAATGCTTGAGTTAAGATAAGGGAGATTGTGGAAGCCACGGTTCTCGTTGTGTTGATGAAGCCTCCAGATAGCAGGCTTCAGAAAAAATGGATGGAAAAGGTCTTTTTTTCTGACCTTAAAAGATGCCAAACTCTTAGTTAATCTCTTAGATCCAGGAAAGGATTACCTTCGTTAATGAAGAATCTCTATAGATGCACCATTTCCCCCACAAAAGATGGCTTTGCATGGCCATTTCAAAATATGTCAAAGAAATATATTTTGGAGTAAAATATTTTGATTTTCTTCAGCATCTGCCATCTGTCATGTGATGCTATACCAGAGTCAGGTTGAAATTTGGTATCTTATTGCCAAAGAGTCTGTTTTGTCAGTCTTACACGCTCTATTTTAATGTTAATGGTGGTCAGTTGTGCCTAAACTCCAAAAGGGAGGGAGTACATCAGGGTGTGTCTGACCACCCTTCCTGTTAAGGCTGGGAATTTAGTTTTCCAGGTTTCCTTTGGCCCAGAGCAGGTCCATTCAGTTGGTTGTAGGGGACTCGGGATTTTATTTTTGGCTTACAGAAGATTAGTACAGGAGCTGTTCCTTCAATGTTTCATATTCTGCTAGCTCCAAAAATCTACCAGAAGGAACAAATTCCCTTCACTTACTGGCTGTTTTCATTGGGTTAGGAATAAGAAGCTCCAATAAGTTCTGTTCAAGGAATTGTTGCTATTGGAATTCCTATTGTGTTTTTACTACTTGGTGGAAGCAGGTGTTTGTCATGTAAATAGGAATGGTGGCTCTTGTTTTTTGAAAACCATTAACTAATGTCCCAGAAAGTCAAGGTTTTCACTTGAAAGAAATGCAAGTTAAATTGGAGAATAGCAACACCCAGTGAAGCTGCTGAGACCCTTCCAAGTTACATGGAAAAAGAGGCAAAGGACTTTTAAAAAAGGTACTGTGATATACCCTGAGGGAAGCTGTGACAGGTCATTTGATGTTAGGTGTAGGCAAAACATTTCTTTTTTTATGATTGGAGAAAACAAACAGATGAAACATGTGCATGAATTATATTTTCACTATTTACCGCTGATGGATTCAACTTTATGTTGATTCCACTTATGAAGCCTAAACCAATTTTCCCTTTTGTGACAAGAGCTCTGCCAGTGTTCAGTGGATCTAATAACTCTTGGGGAGATAGATTAGTATGTGGAATGCAAAATGAGACCATAATGAAAAGGCTGTTGACTCAGGAAGACCTAAATTTTCAACATGTTGAAATTTCAGCATCTGTGAAAATTGAAGCCAGAGAGGCAGCACTTTTTTTCTTTTTTCTGTTTTTTTTTTTTTTTTCTTTTTTTTTTTGAGGCAGGGTCTCACTCTATTGCCCAGGCTAGAGTGTGTGATGCTCATTACAGACTCAACCTCCTGGGCTCAAGTGGTCCTCCCACCTCAGCCTCCCCAGTAGCTGGGACCATAGGTGTAAGCCACCACAAACAACTAATTTTTCTATTTTTTGTGGAGACAAGGTTTCACTATGTTTCCCAGGCTGGTTTTGAATTCCTTGACTCAAGTGATCCACCTGCCTTGGCTTCCCAAAGTGCTGGGACTATAGAGCATTGACTTTTACTGTAAAATGCTAAGTTAGAAGGAAGTCCATTAAGAAAAAGCCTCAACAAAATAGAAGAAATGAAAGCTTAGCAAGCAGAAACACAAGTCTGGGTAATTTTGTTAAATGTGGGATTTCAGGTGAGGAGTGTGTGTGTAGTACACTCTTAGAAACATATGACTGTAAGATCAATGATAGCCATAAGGCCCACTAAGAATCTTGCAGAGCATATACTACCTGTCACTTAGCAGTGTCATGCAATTTGACTTGGGAGTTTCTAACCCTGGCATGGGAATTTCCAGAAGACGAGGCCACCTCAGCACAGATGTAACTTTTATAAACCTTCAAACAATGCTTACCCTTACAAGAACAGTCCAAACTCCCTTTATGAAAGAAACACCTGGTAACTGACTTGCATTGAATACAGGTGTAGGAGAGGGAAAAGGATCCCGCAAACATGAGAACTGTCTCTGGATGGAGACTCTCTAGGTCAGTCAGTCAACTGACCCCATGATGGTACCTGGCTGTCCCTGGCTCATGTCACCGGCCAGCTTCTGCCATCCATCTTTTAAGTGTGCTACCAAGAATAAACCACTTGATGCTGTGAGCCGAGATTGTGCCATTGCACTGCAGCCTGGGCAATGAGAGCAAGACTCCATCTCAAAAAAAAAAAGAGAAAAAAAATAAAAAGAATAAACCACTTGAGCATCAGATGTGCTCTAAGACTCATCTTTGGTTCAACTCGAACTGAATGGAAGAGGTCACCCCTGGGAAGTTCCTGAGAATCACTTGGAACCTCCAAACATGACAGTGTGAAACAAAGAAACGGAGAATCAGATGAAGAAACTGAGAACAAGGGAGGTAAAAAAAAAAAAAAAATCAGCTCTTCCTTCATTGCTGATACTTCAAGGGCAACTTTCTGGCTCTCAGCACAGAGGCCTTTTTGCTACATCCAGTCCTTCTTTAGCATAAAGAGAGCGCCTTCTCAAACAGGGCACTCAAGCAGGTCAACAAGGGAATCTCTAAGAATGGAAACATGATGGGCAGTAAGGAGCATGGTAATACAATATGTTGATCAGCATGAATGGTGAAAGTAAATTTAGGGATGGAGCATGGATAGAAGCTTCTTTTCTGGAACTGGGTGAAATATAATTTTGAAAGCCATATCAACTAATATCAAGATAAAATCAGAATACTAAATAAATTAAGATGCAAATGCTTATGACAGATTATACATCTTGCAAAAAAATTCTTCTTGTAGAGAACAGTGGCTATTTAAATAATTTTCTGTGTTCCTGTGTAGGTAGTTTGATTGTAAGGAAGTATTATAAATATCCCTGGCCTATGTTAAATATACATTTGGGTTCAGATTATATTTGGCATCCCTTTTTGACAATCTTTGCTTTTCATTAATGGGCACAGAGAGATGTCTATTAAGTAGCATGGAAAAAAAAGAAACCACACTTCTTCCACTTTAATTTTTATGGAAGGTGTTTGAACCTAATTATGTAGCTAATTCATTAATTAATTCAATATGCATTTATTGAGTGCCTATTCTGTACCAGATACTGTGCTGGGGAAGGAGTGGTAAATAAGGCAATAATAGTCCCTTGTCATTATAGAGTTTTCAGTCTAGTGGAATTTAGTATAATAGTAAAATCTCTCCTTATGAGAATTTTTTAGATAATTACATATACTGTATATAAAATGAATACATAGTGTTAATGGAAAATACAGGAAAAGATAAAAATATTCAAGGCATATGGAAATATGACATCTCTTAATACCATCTCTTGGAGATAACCATAGCAAAATTTTGATGTATTACTTTCAAATTATTTTTTTTTTGAGAGCATGGAGATCTGTACATTGAGATACATATACATGTATCTATCTTTCTATCTGTTCATCATCTAACCACCCATTTCTCAACACACATATGCAGACACACACAGGACACACACAGACACAACCATTTTGTTAAATGCATAAAATTAAAAGAATACAAAGGATATTCTTGGCTAGCTTGATGCCTTTATATACCCTCTCTATTATAATTATCGATTCCTTTTTGAAAAATAATGTTCCCTTTCAGGTCCCAAAAGTCCAGTGATGTCTAAATCAAAACTTCAATTTCTCATTCAAACCAAATCTTCTCCCATCCACTCTTCCTATTTGGACCCATTATGGCTCAAAGATGTCTATGAAAGGAGTCAAACTCTAACATATTTGAAGAGATTTATTCGGAGCCAAATATGAGGACCATAACCCATGACACAGCCCCAGGAGATCCTGAGAACATGTGCCCAAGGTGGTTGGACTACAGCTTGGTTTTAGGGAGACATAAGACATCAATCAATACATGTTATATGTACATTGGTTGGTCCAGAAAAGTGGAACACTTTGAAAGGGAGTGGGGTTGGAGTGATTCCAGGTCATAGGTGGATTCAAAGATTCTCTGATTGGCAGTTGGTTGAAAGAGTTAAGTTGTTATCTGAAGACTGTAAATCACTAGAAAGGTATGTCTGGGTTAATATAATGGATTGTGAGGACCAAAGTTTTTATCATGCAGAGGAAGCTTCCAGGTAGCAGGCTTCAGAGAAAATAGATTGTAAATATTTCTCATCAGACTTAAAAAAAGTGCCAGACTCTTAGTTAATTCTCTCCTGAATCAGGGAGAAGACCTGCAAAGGGAAGGGGATTCTCTACAGAATGTAGATTTTTTTCCCCACAAGAGACAGCTTTGCAGGGTCATTTCAAAATGTGTCAAAGAAATGTATTTTGAGGTAAAATACTTTGATTTCTTTCAGGGCCTGCTGTCTGTCATATTGATATCTCATTGCTATAAAGAGTACATTTTTTCAGTCTTAAGGTCACTATTTTAGTGTTAATATGGGTCAGCTGTGCCTGAATTCCAAAGGGAGGAAGGTACAATGAGGCATATCTGACTCCTCCTTCACATCATGGCCTGAACTAGCATTTCAGGTTCATTTTGGAATGCCCTTGGCCTAGAGGAGGTGTCCATTCACTTGGCTGAGGTGTTTAGAAATTTTAGAATTTTATTTTTGGTTTACAAGGACCTAGAATGAGGAAGGGGAGCATGACTTCATCCATCTCCTCTTCTCATCCTGTGCTTCTTAGGATTCAAGCAAGGGAAGGGAGATTGGAGGAAAAGAGACAAAATCTAAAATGTCTCGTACTATTTTAGTTCTATCTTGACTAATACTGGTTGTTAGCCATATTCTCCATTTTGGAAGGTGTCCAAATATTGATACCGATTGGAATGAAATTCTGGTTCTTTAGAACCATTCTGCAACTGCAGGTGTGTACACACACATCTTTTCATGCACACATGCAGATAGACACATGTTTTTAACTTCTGTTCTGATTACTCCCTAATACAGACCTCTCTCTCTGACTGACTACTTAAGATGTCCTTCCTCTCTGCACCAAAAGCAGCTTATCGGAACCCCTAATTGCCTTGTACCGTCTCTCTTGTGTAAGGACAATCCACAGTACCAATTAGCCCTCAGGAATCTCAGGCTTTCTTGCCTTGCTAAATAATTGAAGTACAGGCTATGCCCCATGACTATCCTTTGTCCATTAACTGCTTTGTTTTCTGATTGGGAGTCAGGCTCCCAGTCCCCTCAGACTCCAAGAGAAACACATCACGCTCTGTCATGAGCTTTTACTTTATTTCAGTCCTATGGCAACAATGGGGGCTACCATTCCACAGGGTTGGGCCTCTGAGGGATGCCTGTCTCCCTGTCTTGTGGAAATCCTGCCTCTCAATGTGTGTTTCTTTTTGGAGCATTTAAGGAAGGGCTTGAAGGGAGAGAAGATGCTACAGTACTCCCTTTAAAGTTGACTACTTTTCTCTCTTAAAGGTGCTCTTTAATCAATTTTTGAACTTTAGACTTCACTTAAGTAGGTTAGAGGTGGGTGGTGGGAGTTGATAACTGCTGGACCAGTTCTGCTCTCTTCTCAGAATCCTTCATGAATAGGTCTAACATCTCTCTTTAGAATACAGTTTATTTATAACCCATTGTTCTCAGTTTTGGGGTTTCAGCCAAAATTCTAAGACAACAGGAAGAGTTCTATTCAAATTCCTGTTTATATATATATTTATATATGTGTGTGTATATATATATACACACACACATAAAGTTGATTTCACATTGCTTATGATGTAATTTTTAACCCTTTTATTCTCATAATTTTATCATGAGCACTTAATCATATCATTGTATCTTTTTGAAAATGTCATATTAAATCTTTAGTTACATATTATTTTATTACATAAAAGTGTCATAATTTATTTCCCTTTTTGCTTGTTTCAAATATTCATTTTACAAATTTGATTGTAATGGTAATATGCACACTCATTATAGATATTTGGAAAAATACAAAAAAGTGCAAAGAAGATAATGACAGTAATTTGTTATCCTATGAAAAATAGCTACTTGAATATTGGTGTGTTTCCTTCTGGGTTTTCTCCTCCTGAATAAATATAAAGAATGGATATAGATGTAGATATCAAGATAGTTTAATATATATATGTAAATATATATGCACATAAAGCACATTTAACCCCATTAATACTTTATATTATCATATATCAGCATTTAAAAATAAATGAGATTCTTACTGTATATAGTTTTGTGTCCTGGTTTTACTTTCTGTTATATTTTGATCTTTCTTCTTTTGATCTTTCTTTGATTTTCCTTCATATTTGAGGAAATGTTTTAAGAAACTAACTTTTTATTATTATAAAATAATATGCATCAATTATAAAAAAGCCTAGGAGATACAGATTGGCAAAAAAAATATTAACTTTTTGGTATTTATCCAGTCTGAGTCTATCATACAGTCTTTGGATAGAAATGAGATTACAATAGTATCAACACCCAGATCTTATTAGCGAAAGAACACCAGACTTCTGCAAAGTTCTCTCTCCTATTCCTGCTCACTCCGATTATTTATAGGCATTCCTGAGATTGGAATATCGACAGATTTCACTTGCACTGCTCACTCATCTATTGGTAACAACTGTCTGGTGCACTCTTGCCATGGGAGGACCTAATAAGCCACGCTCCTCCAGAGACCCCGGCAGGTGGGGGCAATATTGGCTGCCATTATCCTTTAGGACCCAGAACCACTAATTTTATCCAGCTGGGAGCCCAATCCAGTTTGTTTTACCAAAGTCCTTCTCTCCTTAGGGTTCTCTCTGGGATGCATAGTCTTTCCCTGAAATCTGGACTTTGCATTATTACCCTTTCACCTCTTACAGTCTGAGAGTTATATCTGTACTTGTGTGCAACCCAATTGTAGACACAGTTCACAATATACCCCTTTGCAGAGGCGATTCTACTCTGTGGTAATTCACCAGAAGTTGTTAAGAGAGGGGTTGGCACAGACAATACTTTGTTACACACACAAACACCCACACCCACTTACAATTATGGGATAATTTTTATAATATGTATAATATTTATACCATGTATTTTTATGGACGTGTTTACTATAAAAAATCTTATATCTTTAAGTATTTTGTACATGTATACGTATGTGTATATGGTGGTTTTACAGATATATCCACAGATACTTCTATACTCCTCTACCTGAGAGTTGAAGCTTAATTATCCTTGCCTTGAATATGGTCTGGACTTAGTGGCTTGTTTCTAGTAATAGGATGTCACTTCTAATATTAAATAATAAAAGGCTGTCCTTGTGTCTTAAGAATGTCCTGTCTCTCTTTCTCTCCCTCTCTTCTCTTTGGGGAAAGGAAGATTATAAACAGTCCTAGGGAAAGGTGCATATGGTGAAGAAATGAAGTCTTTTGTAATTTTCCTGGGTGTGGAAGAGGGTCCCTCAGCTTCAGTCATGTCTGCAGGGACTGTAGCCCTGACCAACCACTTGACTGTAATTTCATAAGAGACCAGGTACCGGAAACACCCAGCCAAGCTATTCCCAGATTCTTGACTCAAAGCAACTGGGAGAGAAGAAATATTTGTTGTTTTAAGCTGCTTATCTTTAGAATAACTTGTTTTACAGTAACAGATAACTAATTTAGGATAAATAAATGATAGATATGTAAGTTATAAGGAACGTATCAGTTACAAATCTGTACCCTTCTACTCAACTTGTAACAAACTTTGCCATTGTATATTGTGAACACTTTTTTATTTCATTAAATTTATCCTGTAACATTCTTTCAAAATTAGTACTAGTATTCTATGGTATAAATATAATAAATTTCACTGGACCCCCCCATACCACATTTTGGATGCTTGATCAATTTATACTTATTGTTCTTATTGACAGTACTGTGATGAACATTAATAACTATATAGGCAGTATTTTTAGTTGTAATCAACAGAAACATTTTCTGGCTGATTTAAACAGCTAAATAATTTATTAAAAGGGTATTTGATAGAAAATTACCTCAAATTGGTCAGGAGATCGAGACCATCCTGGCTAACACGGTGAAACCCCGTTTCTACTAAAAATACAAAAAATGAGCCGGGCGTGGTGGCGGGCGCCTGTAGTCCAGGCTGAGGCAGGAGAATGGCGTGAACCCGGGAGGCGGAGCTTGCAGTGAGCTGAGATCCGGCCACTGCACTCCAGCCTGGGCGACAGAGTGAGACTCCGTCTCAGAAAAGAAAAGAAAAGAAAATTACCTCAAATTAAAAAGTGAAAAACCCTGAAAAACAAGAGAAAATATATTAGAAAATGAAAAAAACAAACAAACAAAAAACCCATACTATATGGCTCTAAGGGGTCTAAACAGCTGTGGAAAGCATCGAAATAATGTTACAGGATCTGCCCAAAGAGGAAAACAATTCCACCTCTAACCCTTAAATGCTGATTCCACACCACCAACACTCAGTGGTCGTAGCAGCACCACTGCTGCAATTGCCCCAGGAACTATTCTTCTTTAGGAAACAATGATTGCCAGAGAGGATTCTCTTGGTCCTGTTTCTTTCTGATACTACCTCCTGAGTTTGGGGTTGGTAAGTATGACTGGTGGAGCCTTCATCACAGGCTCATGCCCTGCAAGTAAGAAGGGAAAAGCAAGGACTTCGCAGTTTTCATTTCTATAGTGAGAGATAGGTTGTGTCTCTCACTGAGAAGGCTGTTTGTATACTGAGAAGTGAAGAAGAGTGCCAGATGTCTGCTGAAATCCATATTGGCATGTATAACATCAATTCAAACCATTTTTACAATAATTAAAAAAATTCTCTATGCAAAGTAATGCAACCAACCTGCATATATCCAAAATGCATTTGCCTCCTCCCTCTAAGGGGAGCAACACAAAATCTTATTCATCACTACATCCTGACAAACTCATTTTTCTTCTAGTTAATTTGTAATCCATTTTAATCCTATGGGTCAAATTGAAAAGGTATTCAGCACCAACATGTCCTACATAAAATAGTAAGAAAAAAGGATTGGAAAGAAAAGAGAAGTTAACTATATAAACACAAGAAAGGAAGAAAATACAAGTTGTAGCAATCCTCTTTTCTGTAACTGGTCATGAGGCTGAAGTTGGTAAGTATAACTTTTCTGCTGTGTTATTCCTTTCACGTATCTATTTTTTCTATTCAGCTGATACCTCAACTCTTCAAGATTCTTTACCTGATGGAGTGTCCCAAACGTTCATTCCTGACGAATCTTAACCTTTGGTTGTCTTTTCTACACAGATGCTGTGGTCTCCCAGTTAATTTTATCAATGAACACATTAGTACCCAGAAGCACCTCTGGGCATTCTTTGAGTTCCATAGAATCATATTTCTTACTTTCCTAATTGCGTAGCAGTACTTCTAATTTCTTTTGACAGGATCAATTTCAAAAGTCAACACCAACATTCCCTTTATCCCCTATTCACTTAGATGTATAAAGAACGTGGACTGGCCAGGTGGCATTGCCCACTCACCAATTCCAAGTTCCATTGTTGTCTTAAATATCTCTGATATAAGCATTCCTGCTTGGCCACCAAAACAACCAAACTCATTGCACCCAGAGTTTCATAGATGGAAAGCTGGATTTTTTTAGTGCCTGTATTTTGGGTAGAACCTTCTGTAATCCAGAACTTGCCCCTTTTCAGTCAATTGATTGTTGGTAGCTCTTCATGATACCTTCAGTAAGAATAGAGGAAGGGATGGTAATGAGCCTCCAAACTTAACTTGTGCCTTCAGAACCTAATCAGGTTCAGTTCTGTGTGCTCACTTCTATTTGACAGGGGAACCCCTGGGGCACACCTGACTTTATAGAGAAGTGGATTATATATCAAACTTATAATGTGGAGTTTCATTGTCCATGATCACATGTTTTCTTGTAAATAGGTACCTGGGAGAAGCCAGGATCTGTTATTCAAAATAAGCACGACACTTGAGAAAGTGGTAAAGATTCTGCTCACAAAAATTTATGGTTTCTGCTGTGGTTCTCCTGTTGGAGCTGGCTGTCAACCATTGGAATATCACTGGGTTTTCTGGGCAGAAGGAAAAGTAGTGGAGCTGCTTCTAGTACAGCCTGATCAGCTGAAGCATCTTCTCTTTCTCTGGGACCTTACTCAATACTGGCACCTGTTAGCATATCTCATAAATGCTCAGATGGTATATGTAAAATGGTTATATTTTCTCTCCTGAAACTAAAATGGTCCAAGTGTTGTGCCCTTCTGTAGTGGGCTCAACTTATTCCACCATGTCATTCCCTTTGTATGAGAGAGACCATGTCCCCCTAAAAATATATTTTAAAGAAGTTAATATTAGGCTTCTATATTTTTGTGGTTTTTCTCCAATTTTCTGGTAGATATAAATTTTACCCTGGTATGTTTTACCTAAGGCTTCTACTATTTTCCATGCTGTACAACTTATAGTTATATTATTAATAGAATGAACCAGAATAATGTTTATAGGATGTTGAGAAAATCTACCTCTCTAGAGGTAATTCAGCTTACCTCTTATCAAAACTCATAAGAAGTGAACTTTCCCAAATGTAGGAAATCTCAAGAGAGTGACTCATGTCCATTATAATAATGAACTATTCTACTTAGGTCTGAACTTACAATCAGGGAGAAGTAACAACTCAAAGCACTTACTGGTTTGAAGGAAACTGAGCAGTATGAGTACAGGCATACGTCAGGGATATTGCAGGCTCGGCCCCAAACCACCACAGTGAAGTGAATATCACAATAAAGCGAGTCATACAAATGTTTTGGTTTCTCAGTGCATATAAAAGTTATATTTACACAAAACTGTAGTCTATGAAGTATGTGATAGCATTATGTCTAAAAAATGTACAAACCTTAAATAAAAATACTTTATTGCTTAACAATACCAATGATTATCTAGCCTTCAGCTAGTTGTAATCTTTTTGCTGGTGGAGAGTTTTGCCTTGAGGTTGACTAATAGCTGCTAGCTGATCAGGGTGGCGATTGCTGATAATGGCAGTGATGGGGGTGGTTGTAGTAATTTCTTAAGATAAGGCAACAGTGAAGTTTGCTGCATTGATTGACTCTTCCTATCCGGAAAGATTTCTCTGTAGCATGTGATGCTGTTTGATAACATCTTACTTTCATAAAACTTTTTTCAAAATTGGAGTCAATCCTCTCAAACCCTGCCACTGCTATATCAACTAAGTTTATGTAATACTAAATCCTTTGTCATCATTTCAACAGTGTTCATAGCATCTTCACCAGGAGTAGATTCATTCTCAAGAAACTACTTTCTTTGCTCATCCGAAGAGAAAACTCTTCAGCTGTTCAAGTCTTATCATGATATTGCAGCAATTCATTCACATCTTCGGGCCCCACTTCTAATTCTAGCTCTGTTGCTATTTCCACCCCATCTGCAGTGACTTCCTTCACTAAATTCTTGAACCCCTCAAAGTCATCCTCAAGAGCTGGAATCAACTTCTTATAAACTCACGTTAATGTTGATATTTTGACTTCTCCCCATGCATCACGAATATTCTTCATGGCATCTAGAATGATGAATCTTTTCCAGAGGGTTGTCAATTCATTTTGCCCTGATCCATCAGAGAATCACTTTCTATGGCAGCTCTAGCCTTACAAAATGTATTTCTTAAATAATAAAACTGGGAAGTCAAAATTTCTCTTTGATCCATGGGCTGCAGAATGAATGTTATGTTAACAGGCATGAAAACAACATGAATCTGCTTTTATATTTCTGTCAGAGCTCTTGGGTAACTAGATGCATTGACAATGAACAGTAATATTTTGAAATGAATCTTTTTTTTTTCTGAGCAGTAGGTCTCAATAGTGGGTTTAAAATATTCAGTAAACCATGCTTTAAACAGACGTGCTGTCATATAGGCTTTGTTATTCCATTTCTAGAGCACAGGCAGAATAGATTCAGCATCATTCTTAAGGGCCTTAGGATTTTCAGGATGATAAATGAACATTGGCTACAACTCAAGACATCAGCTGCATTAGCCTCTAACAAGTCAGCCTGTCCTTTGATGCTTTGAAGCTAGGCATTGACTTCTCTTCTCTAGCTATGAAAAGTCCTAGATGGCATCTTTTTCCAATACAAGGCTGTTTTGTGTACACAGAAAATCTGTTGTTTAGTGTAGCCACCTTCGTCAGTTATCTTAGCAAGAGCTTCTAGATAACTTGCTTCACCTTGCACCCTTATATTATGGAGACTTCTTTGTTTAAACCTCATGAGTCGACCTCTGCTAGCTTCAAACCTTTCTTCTGTAGCTTTCTCCCTCTCTCAGACTTTATAGAACCTAAAAGAGTTAGGACCTTACTTTGGATTAGGCTTTGGCTTAAAGAGTGTTGTGACTGGTTTGATCTTCTGTACAGACCAAACTTTCTCCGTATCAGCAGTAAGGGCGTTTCGCTTTCTTGTCATTCATACATTCACTGGAGTAGCACTTTAATGTCCTTCAAGAAATTTTCCTCTGCATACACATCTTGGCTAGCTGGTGCAAGAGGCCTAGCTTTTGCCCTGTCTCAGCTTTCTACATGCCTTCTTCACTAAGCTTAATCATTTTTAGTTTTTGTTTTAAACTGAGAGATGTGGGACTTCTTTCACTTCAGCACTTAGAGGCCATTTTAGGGTTATTAAGTGGCTGTATTTCAATATTTGTGTGTCTCAAGGAATAGGAAGGCCTGAGGAGAGGAAGAGAGATGAGAGAATGGACAGTTGGTGGAGTGATCAGAACACACACAACATTTATCAATTAAGTTTGCCATCTTATATGGATGTGAATTACAATAGTAATGTCAAAGATCACTGATCTCAGATCGCTATACTAGATATAATAATAATGAAAAAATTGAAAATATTATGAGAATTACCAAAATGTGACATAAACACAAAGCAAGGACATGATGTTGGAAAAATGGTGCCAAAAGACTTGCTTGACATAGGGTTGTGATAAACTTTCAATTTGTAAAAAATAAAATATCTGCAAAGTACAATAAAGCAAAGTGCAATAAAATGAGGTATGCCTGTACATTTGACAAGCAGGTTCATGAAAAAGAGGTCTGCTAATTAAGTGCACCAGTCAAATACAAAACCCAGCATACTTCTCCTCACCTTGAACCTACAGATAAGGCACACTTCAAAGCTTATAGAATTGTTTTGTTATTGAAAACTGCAAATGTTCTCTTTGCAAACAGATTCAAACTTTTTGAATAATACTAGGCTCCCATAGTCATTAGTCCTGGGGAAGATGTGGATACATGGATTTAAACCAGGATGGGCAAGAGACACCCACTACATTGAACCCATTATGTTTTTGATTCTTCATTAACCATGGAAAAGGGGGCACAGTTCCAACATAGTTAATTTCTTCTTTGGGCAAAGGTGGGAAAAGGGTACCAGATTGGTCAGTTTGTCCATCCTTTTAGAAAATTCCCTCTTAATTTTTTTTTAATTAAGCAAATCCACTATCTTTTTAAAAAATTTCCCCAACACAGTCATTTGGTGTTTCATTGTCTTCCTTCATACAGATTTCTCTGGCTGAAGGTATTCTAAGGGTAATTACACAGCACGATTTTGAACAATTAACAAATAATACTCAGGATATGCCATATTTAAAACATGTTTAATTCCACTTGTCTTAGTTTGGGCAGCTATAGCAGAATACCATAGACTGGGGGGCTTAAACAATAGACACTTATTTCTTACAGTTCTGAAATGTAAGGAGTTCAAGGTTCTGGCAGGCTCTGGCAGGCTCAGTGTTTGGTGAGGCTGGTGAAGACACTTCCTATTTTGCAGGCAGTTGTCTTCTTATTGTATCTTCATGTTGCACTTCTTATAATGGCATTCATGTCTCTTCTTCTTGTCCTTTTTTTTTTTTTTTTTTTCTGAGGCAGGGTCTTGCTCTGTCACCCAAGCTGGAGTGCAGATCATAGCTCACTGCAGCCTCAATCTCCTGGGCTCAAGCAATCCTCTCACTTCAGCCTCCGTGCATACCAACACGCCCAGCTAATTTTTAAGTTTTTGTAGAGATGGGGCCTCCCTATGTTGCCCAGGCTGGGTCTCAAATTCTTGGGCTTAAGTAATCCTCTTGCCTCAGCTTCCCAAAGTGTTGCGATTACAGACATAAGCCATCATGCTCAACCTCATGTCTCTTCTTTTAAGGGCATGAATCCCATTCATGAGGACTCCACCCTCATGACCTACCTCCCACAGGTCCCATCTCCAAATACCATTACATTGAACATTAGACTTTAACATATGAATTTTAGGGGGAACACAAATAGTTGATGATAGCATTAATAAACAGTAAATATCACTACAGGGCACTGGTATTTAAAGTTCTAAAGCGTATCTAATGGGTGAGTGTTAGATCACTTTATATTATTTTTATAGATATGTACCTGTGCATTTCCATGATTATTTCAGGATAAATTGTTACAAGTGAAATTGCTGGGTCTAAGTAGGCACATATTCATAAGGAGCTGGAGCAAACTTGTTACCCAGAAAAAGATGAATTTATTTATAATTTTACCAACAATATATAAAAAGCCAATTTCTTCACACCTTTGCTAAACTTAGGTATTACAAGTAAATACAATCTTTGCCAATTTGTTAGGTGAAAGATGTTATTTCCTTATTTTCTAAATGTACACTTCATTAATAGTGAAATCACATGCTTTTATAGGTTTCTTATAATAAATTTTGCCATTTTTAAATTGAAATTTTTGTCTTTTTATCTTCGTATTGATTTCTAAGAATTTTTGTATATTAAGAATATTAAACATTTACTTGGAATTTATGTTTAAAATATTTTTTCAGTTTTTGATATAGCTTTAGTTATAAAAACTATGTTTTAAATATATGTATAATAAATATATCCATATTTTCCTTAATTTTTTTTGCCTGGATGAGTTGATGGCATCCTAGAAAACTTGTATCTATGCTAAATTTATGTAAATGTTCCCCTATAATGATAAACATCTTGTTTTATTATTTTAATATACATTCTTAGCCAATACATTCTTAGCAATGTGACTGGGGATATGGTTTGAGGATAGCAATTCAATTTTTCACCCAAATAATAGGTTGATTTTCCCAATTCCATTTATCAGATGAATTGTTTATTCTCCACTAATTTGAAGCATCATTTTTATCCCATACTGAATTCTTATGTGTGTTAGCACTTGGTCTGTTTGGAGACACAGACACCCTTTCCTGTTTGACTTAATTCTATGCCTCTACAGTGTTTTGATCATTGAAGATTTTAAAAACATTTTATACAATATATTCCGTTCTTAATTTGACTTTTTTATTTGGTTCATGATAACATTGTTTTTGAGCAATGTAATTTTCTAAAATAGCTCTATTTGTCAAAACTACTTAATCTGATCACTTATTTCTGGGAGATAGCTATAAATTGTTTGGAATTGGTATTATGTTCCCATTTCAAACATTTATTTATGGCATTTGCATTCATCTCCATAACTATATCAGGAATAGCTATTTAGTTTTAATTATGTTTAAGTAGTTTCAAGGCACTATCTTGCCCCAATAGATAGCATATTCTGCATTCTAGAGGTAAAAGACTCTAGATTTTGATTCTTTTCTTAGCAAACTCACATTAGACTTAGATGAATGTTTTATTTTGCAGAGGATCCATAAGTAATTTTCTTAATTAGGTCCTGCACAGACATACACATAAACATAAATACACAGTCGTATGTATATCTAAAGCTCTTGTCTATTGCTAGTATACAAATTCATATCTTAGCTGGGTATAGATTTTGGAGTGATATAAAAGTTTTCCCTTAATATCTGTACATGTCACTTTTTAGTATAATTCTTAATTTTGGTTCATTACTCCAATGGCTCTAGTATACCATTTATCTTATCGTGGAGGAACATGTTTTGGTGTCTTATCTATTGCCTATCTTAGATTATTATTTTGTTACACCCCTGTAAAATGACTATTTTGATACATATACAATTATTAATTAGATCATTATTTTTGACATTTTCTGTGCCTGAATATACATCTGAGACTTTCCAAATTATTTTTGAGCATATTTTTTCTGTTTGTATACCTGTTCTTTGTCTTTGTAATACAAAACCTACAACAGAGTTTAGATAATTAGCATCTTTTCATTAAAATTTCCTGCAGCACTTAGAGTGCCTGCACTACCACACACTCAGTGTGCTTGCACCTCGGTTTCAAAAGATATTCTACAATTACATATATAGATACTTTTTTCTTGTTTTAATTTTTTCCTTGGCATTTTCGTTTTTGATTCATTGCATTCGGATTATCTTTGCAGATTTGCGCATCTCATCGCTGATTTGATTTTTCTGTGCTTTTCATTTCCTCCATACTGATTTTGATGCAGATTTTAATTCTTTTTTGGAACTGCTAATTTCCCCACGTGATTCCCTTATTTCATGCAACTCAAGGCTTATCCCTGGATCTTCTCTCTCTGTACCTTTGAGATGTGCTCGGTTTTATTTCAGTTGATGTGGTATCATTTTACTTGTTTCTCTTATTTAATAGAGTGCATGCTTTCAGGAAATTTCTGATAACATGAAGTGATGCTTCCTTATGCCTGTAAGTCTTCTGCTCTGTGAGTGTATCTTTTCTTCTTTCCTGTGTAGAATCCATTGAAGTTTTCTATTATTATTATTAATTTATATTTACCCATTTTTTTCTTTTGAGATTGAATCTTGCTCTGTTACCCACATTGGAGTGCAGCGGGACAATCTTGGCTCATTGCAGCCTCGGTCTCCTGGGTTCAAGTGATTCTCCTGCCTCAGCCCCCTGAGTAGCTAGGATTATAGGTGCGCACTACTGCGTTCGGCCAATTTTTGTATTTTCAGTAGAGACAGGGTTTCACCATGTTGTCCAGGCTGCTCTTAAATTCCTGACCTCAGGTGATTTGCCTACTTTGGGCTTTCAAAGTCCTGGGATTGCAGGCATGAGCCACTGTGCCCAGCCTTATATTTACCCATTCTTGAGTGAAAGAGATTGATTCAAGCCCAATGTTTGTCATTAAACCATTTAGTTAATTGTGGTTAACGGTCTCTTGTTAGATCTTAAGCTAGTATTTGGATGATGTGCAAAAGTATTAGCCTGATTTTCAATTGTGGTAATTCAGGTAGCTTCAACTCTGCTGAATTATAATCTCCTACTGTTTATACCATGCTTAAGGAGGATAAGTTTTTTCCTGAATAACTTGAGGCATTTTATATTTCTTCGTGTGTTAGAAACAGTGCATATAGACAATAATAGATACTGGGGACCACTAGAGGAAGGAGGAAGAGGAGTGGGAAAAGGGTTGAAAAACTAATTATTAGGTACTATGCATCATTACCTGGGTCAGAGGATCAATGGTACTCCAAACCTTAGCATCATGAAATATACCCATGTAACAAGCCTGCACATGTACTCCTTAAATCTAAAATAAAAGTTGGAATTTTAAAAAGAAAAAAATATAAATACTATACCTCAATGCCTTGAGCTGCTCTAAAAGTTCTTATTGTCTCTGTTCCTCTTAGTGTTGGCCTTACATTCCCCTGTACCACTTAAATCTGACAGTTGTTATATGTTGCTGAAATTTTTGTTCATGAACAGAACAAAAGCAGGCAGGTCTGATATGAAAGGGAGATGAACAGATTCTCTTGGGTGCTAGTGAGGACGTTTGATGTGTACATGGATTAATATTCAAAATTATTATTCTGCCATGCTATTTGGTGTTACTATTGCAATTTTGCACCTCTTTCTGTGGTGTCAGAGTAGGGACAGTGTTCTCAGAAGAGAGAACGTGTGTATAGGCCAATGGATGGGAGGACCATTGTGGGCCCAGGGCCTGCTAGAAGATTGAATGAGCTGTGTATAGATGGGTGTATGTAGAAGGATGGGAGGAGATGAGGCTGAGGAGAAGGTCAGGAGATTTGTGTCTATATATACTTGACGGTGGAGTTTAACTTTATCCTGATGAAGGTATTGAAATGTTTAAAGCGGGTGTGTGACGTGATGGGAAGAAAGATTTCTTTGACAAGAATGTTATTGGATAGGGAGAGGCTCCAGGTGGGGAGACCATATAGGAAGTCATTGCAATCTTTTAGGCAAGAAAAAGATAACATCTTGACCTAATAAATCCACATCTGTAATGTGGAGGTGCATACGGAGTCCAGAAATACTTAGGAGGAAAAATGAAGAAGGCTATGAGATTGGAATAGAGGGCAAGGGAAAGGGAAAAATTTAGGATGATTCTTACACATTTGGTTAAAGATACAGGATCAATGAGTGTGATAAACTGGTTTGTCTGGGCTGGGGTATGGAGTGATAATTATGAGTTCAATTTTGGGATTTCATTAGGAATTTCATGTAGATGATTTTCAATGTAGGCAATGATAATTTTAACTTTAGTGGAACAAAAATGTTTCCAAGGACAAAATAAGTTACATTTGTAGTGAGCATGCACTGTCGATTTATACTATTTGGGGTATGATATGCTGTTGTTAAGTGCAATGAAGGGGGAAAATTAACTACCGAGATCAGTATTTAAATCAGGGTTGAGTTGGCAGCACACTGGAGTGAGAAGAGCTTAGCTTTGGAAGACAGGAAATTAATATCTTTGAACGGATTTTACTCATTAACAGCAGGATTGGGGCAAGACACTTAGTCATTTGGTTCCTAGGTTCCCTATTCGTAAAAGATAGATAATATCATCTCTCAATTATTTCACAGGATCTTAAGATGTGAACTAGGTAGCTGATGTAAAATTGCTTCCATATGCTGCTTTTATATCTGAAATGATGAGAAACAAAATGTTAGATATTTGTAGGCAACTGCAAATTTGGAGCAAAAATTTTCTGATATACTACTCTATGATATAAATAAGACTAGCCTTTTGTGCATTTAACGTCACCTTTGAGTAAAAGTATGTTTGATTCAATTTTTTCATATAATAGTTTGGCTTCTAGAACATTGCAAATGTGAATTCTGACACATTACAAATAAAATAAAGCTAAATGGCAGTACTTAGTGCCAGAGAGGATATTTTTTGCAATCAATTTTTTAATTAGCATTTTCCTTTATTAAAAGTACAAGAAGAGAGAAAAGAAAATAGTCTTGCATTCAATATTAATGTAATTTTCAACTCCTGGCTATGATTTCATCATAAATATCACAGCCAAACTTCTTACAGAACTGAATACAGAGCATTTCATTTTCTTTCAAACAAGTTCACATAATTAAGAAAGTGTTTTTCAAATGAAATAGAATTATCTGGTTTACTCTGCTGTATTTACATATGTCTTTCATGAAGAGCTATTTGGCAGTAAATCTAGCCTGTTCTTTAAATAAGCATACCAAAATACTTCTTCGGAGTCTAAAGTTTTGCTAAGAGGAAAAAAGAATCCACACCAATTTTGCCTCTGAAAAGATATTATCACTGCTCTTTTTGTTGGTCTAGAGACAAAATATTGGAGAAAATGGAATTTTACCAAAAAAACAAGCTGTGAATTCTTTTCTACAGAATCTTACCCTAAAGCTTTTTGTGACCCAATAAAAATTAATGGATTAGGAAAAAAAAAAACAACAAACCCTACCTATTTGTCTCAAAGGATTTTGGAATAAAGAAACTGGTAATTATTTACCCAGTGACAATCCTAGGTAATTCCCTTCAGGCAAAAATACAAATACAAGACTTAAACATTATAAATCGTCCTTGTCACATGAAGCCCTACACATTCAAAACTCAAAACAAGTCAGCCCCAGATCTGATTGGTAGATATTATTAGCGAGTGTCCATTCAGCACTTTAGTTTGGGTGGATTTCATTACCAAGTTTAAATTTTGGGGTGTGTTAATATCTTACAGAGATTCTATTTAAACTTTGTGGTGAAAAAAAATGGAAGCTATTTTAACAGTTGAATGATTTTGAGAATAACTTTTTAGCTTGTGTCTGGATATCAGTTACATTCCTAAGGGTTCTGGGGAATTAGTCTAGTGGTTCGGAGCCAGTGTCTGTAGTCAGGCGCCTGGGTTTGAATCCTGGTCCGGCCGCTTAAGTAACTTGTGACCTGAAACATATTACCTTCCTTCTGTGTGCCTCGATTTTTCTAATTAAAAAACAGGGGGAAATAATCATACTTATTTCATGGTTGTTGAGAGGATTATATGAGTAAATATATAAAGCGTTGAGAAACAGTTCCTGGTATATAGCAAGTACCCGGTACTTATAAGTTATTATTATTATCAACTCAGACAGAATTGTTATTAAAGTATTAAGCTGATAAACAATGAAAAGACATGATTAGGTGCTCTTTGGCTGGTGCCCTTGACATTGCAGGAATTTGGGGAAGGGATGCACGATGGATGGGGCTCTACCCAATGACCCCAAATGAACAGGAGCATCCCCTCCTGATGCTTAGGGTTGATCTTGGAAAACCAAGAGGAGGAGGAGGAAATGGAGGAGGAGAAGGGTGGTACCACTATGTCCTCATATGTTGGTAACCTAAACAGAAACTTCAGTTTTTTTCTTATTGGGTTCTCATTTCCAAGTGAAGTGCTCCTCCCCCATCCCTGCCCCTGAAAACTTGTAAAACCCACATGCCTCACTGGAGAAATACATTTGCCAAGTTGGAAATTTTAAAATTCAAACTCTAATTTTTTGCATACACATAAATTCTGGCAAATTTTGATGCTGGTGAAAAAACCCGCTTTTGCTTGTTGGAATGTTATTATCACTCCAAACGATTGAACAGATTTCTTCAGCCTTTCTAAATATGATTTATTTTTGAGAAGACAATAAGCATGAAGAATTTCCTCCTCAAGGTCATGCTGGCAGATGCTTAGAAAGTACTGAGTTTGTGCACGTGAGGAAAAGAAAAAGTTTCCTCTCATCCATAACTTGCTATTTCATGTACTCCTGTCAAAACTCCCAATGAGACAACTTAGCCTTGACAAAATGAAGAATGAGTTTCCACAAAAACCCATAGTCCTCACATAACCCTTTATGATGGGTAGTTTTGTGTGTCAAATACAGCTGGGTAATAGTACTTAAACAATAATCTAGCTGTTGCTGTGAAGGTGCTTTGTAGATGTGGCTAAATCTGCCATCCATTGACTTGAAGTAAAGGAGACTACCGTCAATCATATAGGTCCAACCTACCGAGTTGAAGGACCCTAAGAGCAAAACGGAGGGTTCCCTGAAGAATTCCGGCTGTGGCCTGCAGTGTCAGCTCCCATCCGGGACTTGCCAGCCTGCTGCCCTGCCCTACAAATGTCAGACATTGCCCAGCTAGACCCCACAATCACATGAGAAAATTCCTTGCAGTAAATCTCTTAAGATACATACCCCACTCATTCTGTTTCTCTGGTGGAACCCTGACTGAGACACCCATCATTCCAATCATGTTATAAAATGCAAAGTGCAAATTATGTTAGGCTGAGACTCTTTCCTTAAAATGCAGCAGTGCTGGCTGGGCGTGGTGACTCACGCCTGTAATTCCAGCTCTTTGTGAGACTGAGGCAGATGGATCACGAGGTCAGGAGTTCGAGAACAGCCTGGCCGATATGGTGAAACCCCGTCTCTACTAAAAATACAAAAATTAACCGGGCATGGTGGCACATGCCTATAGTCCCAGCTACTCGGGAGGCTGAGGCAGGAGAATCACTTGAACCCAGGAGGCAAAGATTGCAGGGAGCTGAGATTGCACCACTGCACTCCAGCCTGGGTGACAGAGCAGGACTCCATCTCAAAAAAAAAAAAAGAAAAAGCAGCAGTGCTATTTTCAGAAGAATTTGAACATCAGACTTAATTGTTTTTTAACTTGTTATTGAAGTATTACACACACACACATGAGTCACACATAGCAAATTGAACACACCTGTGTAACCAACACCCAGGTCAGGAAACACATAATCTTCATATCAGAAGTCACCTTAGTATTCCTTCTCATCATTGACCCCACCTCTGCCAAGGGCAGCCCATTTCCTGACTTCTATTTAGTTTTCAGGTGTAGGATTTTAAGTACGGTTAAGTAAATGTGATTTAAGGGTAGGTGTGATTATCTTAAGACCTTGGGAGAAGTCTTGAAGCAAAGAGACAATCTCAGTATTCAGAGGTTGCTATTTGTTAGGGCACATTAGAATTTGGACTAAATAATGAGTCTTTCTGACTATTTTACATCTTACCCACTAAACAACTTCTTTTGTAGTATATATTATAGGTTCTACTCCAATTAATTGTTAAAGAAAGCTAAATCTATAGAGCAGAGGATTTAGTAGGCAGATATCTGCCCCACATTATTTAATACTTAATTCCAATAAAATTAATTCCATAAAATGCAAGTTTATGCTCTATTTCAAACCTCAAGCCACTGGTATTGTCATGGCTTTATTGAATATTCCGGCTTGTCCATAGAGGCACATAGATCAGATTTATTTGAAGAAAAGGGACTTTCTATGATATGCCTCGTAAGAAAATTTCCCTGTTGTTGACATTTGCAAGATCTATTACTGGGAGCACTTTATTGACTTGGTGACACTCCCCTAGGCTTCTCCAGCTGTTTCCCAGTATCACATATGCAACCAAACCACAATTCCTCACTGGAGAATAAACTCACAGTAATCTCCAGCTTCATGTATGTTATGTAATTAAATAAGTATCAGAAGATTATTGGTGTAACTAGTACCACCTCACAACTTGTACTACACTCTACCTCAGTGGTGGGAAATGGACTCCCATACCCAGAATGGTTCGTGGAAAGATGGACCTTTAGGAAACAGAGCCTGGAAAGGACTCCACAGTTCCAGTGTATACTCTCATATCTACTCTCTCCTCTGGCCAGAAACTTCCCAGGCACCTGTTGTAGTATCCACTCTCTTAGTCAATCTGAACACTCAATCCTGTTTCTCCCTTGGAGGACATTACTCAGATGTAAATATATACCATTCCCTGAAGCCCTGAGGTTATAAAAAATGCTATGGTATTTGATTTATTGTTGTGAAAAAAGAAGAAAGGGACCAGTAGAATGGAATGTTAAATACACTGTTAAATACCTCAGCCATTCCAGCTCTCAGTGTGTTGATGAGAACAGAATCAGGTTAACCTGACTGTTGACAATTTTTATCTTGATAAAATATATGCATTTATATCATAGTTACATAGATACATGTCTTATCTTCTCTAATAAACCAAAGACTTCTTAAGGGAAATATATGTGACCGATAAATATTTGTGTTGTCTCCATAGTACCTACGACAGGTGCTCAATTGGTATTTGTTACATGAATTAAAGCCAATAATCATCATTTCTTTTTTAGCATAGAACCATTAAGATCAGAGCAAATTATCTATGTTTGAGGATAAACACTGTTTGTCCTCCAAATGAAATTTGGAGTTCCTAATAATTCCCTGATCTTTTAAAGCAAGAATAAGAACAAATCTAAATGAAGACTTGATATGGCAATGCCTAGGATGCCGCACATTAGTGTGGTTATTTCGTCTTGCGAAACAGAAGATCAACAGAAATATTCAAGGGGACCTAATGGTTTCCTTATAGGAAAAGAGAAGGGAGATGATGAAAGAACTCTTACATGAATGTGAGTAAATTCTATAAAATTCTTAATCTCATTTCTCCCTTCAGTTATCAACCTTTATAATAAAACTCCCTGAAAAGCTTTTCCATTCTACTTGGATTTCTCTTATCTGTTCTCTCTCAAAACCTACTTAGTCTACCTTTTGCCTGCACCAGATCTGATCTACCACTGACCTCTGGGGTCACATATCTCAGCCTCGTGTGACTTGATTTAACATTTGACAGAATTGATCACTCCCTCTTTCTTTAAGTTCTTGGCCTGGCTTCTTGGACACATTCTTCAGAATCCTCCTCTGGCTGTTCCTTCTCAGGGGTTTTTGTAATTCTTCCTCATAATCATTCCTCAGACACCTTAGCATTGGAGTGCACAGCGGTCAGTCCTTGTCTCTTCTCTTCTCTGTCTTTATTGACCTTCTTGACCATCTTTTTCATCTCATGGCATTAGTTGTGTTGATGACTCTCAGATGTATCATTGCAGGTTTAGCTCTTTCCAGACTCCTAGTTCCAGCTGCCTATTGAACATCTTTAAATGGATATCTAATAGGTATATAAAAAATGTGTCCAGCTGTGCACGGTGGCTCACACCTGTAACTCCAACACTTTGGGAGGCTGAGGTGGGAGAATTGCTTAAACCCATGAGTTCAAGATCCACCTGGGCAGCAAAGTGAGACCCTGTCTCTACAAAAAAGTCAAAAAGTTAGCCAGGTGTGGTGTCATGCACCAGTAGTTCCAGCTACCCAGGAGGCTGAAGTGGGAGGAGGTTGAGGCTACAGTGGTCAGCCTCGTGACAGAGTGAGACCTTGTCTCAAAAAAAAAGAAAAAGTGTCAAGAATGACCTTAATTTTTTTCCTAAACTTCTATTGATCTTTCACTCCAAATTTGTTTCTCATGCATTCTTCCTTATCTCCTTATCTCAGACTCCAGCCAAATCTCACCTTTAACTCCTCTCTCTCTCACATCATACACCAAATCTATCAGCAAACCCTAGTGGCTCTACCTTAAAAATATTTCCAGAACTTAAGCACGTCGTGTCAGTTCCCTGCTACTGTGATCTCTCACTCAGATTGTTATGACTGTCTCCTAACAATAGGGCCGCTGATTCATCTTTGCTTTCCTATAGCAAAGCAATACAGCAGCCAGAGTGATCCTGCTAAAAAGTAAAATGGATAATGTTACTTCTCTGCTCAAAATCCTCCATTCCCTTCCAAAAACATGGAGCAAAATCCAAACTCCCTAGAGTGGCCTGCAAGAGGCAAGATGATCTGCCAACCTCATTTCTCACCACTCTTTCTTCTCCCTGTTGCCATACTCGTCAGCTTGCTGTGTGCTCCAGTTTCTGCATTTGCTGTCCCCTCTGCCTGGACACCTTCCCCCCAGGTATCATTCTTTCACTTCCATCAAATGAGCTCCTCAAAGAGACTTTCCATATCAATCATATCTGAAATCGTCACCGCCTCCCCACTCCTCACCTCAACTTCCTGCTTCTCCAAAGCACTTATGAACACCTGACCTACTATATCATGTGCCCATTTGAAACAAAGAATGAAAGTTCCAAGAAGTCAGAGAATACTCTTTTTTTTTTCCTTTGCCTATCTAAAAAATTTCTAGCACCTATAATTTTAAGTACTGGAGCCAAATTATTTGTTGAATGAATGTGCCTCTCCTCTCTTCTCCCTTTCTTTTCTCTCTCCTCCTCTCCTGTCTTCTGTTCCCTTCCCTTGTCTCCTCTATCTACATTTTCTCTTCTGATGTTCTCTCCAGTTACATGACTTTAGTTACCACAGGAAGTATGTTCCCAAACTTGTTTAATTCTTGGAATATAAAATATATTTGGAGCCATCTGTTCCTATTGAGAAAAGAAGCTAGGCAACATAGAAATAAAATGTTGTTTTAAATAATTGGTAATTACCATATGGGACTCATTCCTACCACCAAAACTTCATTCCGTCTCTCACCATTTCTTGCTTGAATTATCAGAATAGCCTCTTCGTTGTCATCTCTAACTTATGCGTGAATATCTCCAAACTTTTCTTTACATAGTTGCCAGTGTAATCATATCGCACACATTTGAATATATTTCATCAGTTGCTTATAAAGGAGGAGAATAATAAACATGATGCTGATAAAAGTGTATAATTAAGTATTTAAAAACTAAATAAAACTTGTTCTTTCTCTCAAAGTAAAATGTATGTTTTCTGTATAATTTAACCACATCAAGGAGTCATTGCAAAGAATGTGTCCATCATGTATGTGGATAAGATCTCAGTTGCTTGGCATATACTGCCTAATTGAATGCAACAGTCTATATCGCTATTAGAACTTTTAAACGTTTCATTCTTTTAAAGAAAGTAGAAATAAAGCAAAAGCCTATCCTGAAGACCGTGATGTATTCCTATAAATGCCTGGACTGTTGTTTGTCACTGGGCTCCATATTGGTTTGGTTAGCATTTTTTTTTTTTGCTAACAAAGTCATCCGTGAAACCCATTTTAGACTGATTCATTTCTCTGTGAAGCACATGTTATATTAGTTTTGCAGAATGTGGATGAGTTTATGTGCAGGAAACACAAAAGGAGAAGTGTTTTCCAAATCTTTCTATACTTGAGTGACATTCTTTACTGGCCCAAACTTCTTTGGCTAATTGATTCTCTAAACAAGACCTCAGCCAACCTTCAGAGCAGCTGTTTCTGGAATAACAGAGACTGGCCAGTGAGGGAATAACTGTGGCTTTAACAGGCATGTGCTTGCTCTCCACCACACTGAATTGCCCTCTCTGAAAGGGTTGCTTTTGATGACCAAATGCATCTTGTTTTCTCTTGGTTTAAAAAAAAAGAAAAATAAAAGAAAATACGCTTCTATTTTTTAGACCATGATAACAAAAAGCAGTCACTAGAAAAATTGGCAAGAGGGAGTAGAGTTCCTAATAGGCTGGCCACTGAGACTTGGGATATTTTTCTGAGAAACCCAGTCATGCCTGTTTCATCTTGGAATAGATTCCTTTCCCCCGGTGGCACTCCAGAAGCCGTGCTGTCTGTTTCAATTATAAATCCCCAGTCTTCTCATCACAGACTCAGGGCTATAACCGACTTCTGGCAATTTATGATCAAACCTAAAGCACTTAGCTAGTGAATTGTACCATTTGTTGAACATGTAAAAATCTCTAACACTTGGGGCCAAAATTAAAATGTCATTTAGTAAATGAGTGTGTTAATAGCCAAGGATTCTCATAAGAGGAATAACTAGTGTCTTACTTAAAATCTTAGAATTCTAGAGCTAGAAAGGAGCTCACTCATCATTTACTCTAATCCTTAATTTTACATATGAAGAAATTGGAAAGAAAGGAGTTAAACACCTGGCTCAAGGTCATACCTGGCTTAAATAGAACATCAGTTGCCTAATTCTTGCCAAGTGCATATTTCATGGCTCATGATTCTCTTCTCGCTCTCGCTGGCTTTTGTGAAAGAGCAAAACTGGAAGAAGATCAAAGATCTTAGATGCTAATTTTCCTGCCTTGATAGTTATCTTTTCACAAGTCGGGTAGGGCAGGGTGGGCATTGGTTAGGGAATGACTGTGAAAGTTGAGAAGCACCTAAGACAATATTACTTTATTGTATTTAGGGGTGTTTTTATTGCAGGTTGAGTGAGACACAATGGTGATGAAATGAGCTTCCCTGCATATAATTGCAAATAAATAAGCCTTTTGGGGTTTGCCTAATAGCAGGAGGCATGATGTCATGTGGGATTGTTGTTTTTTGTCAGTGTGTTTGAATACATTGGGTCACTGTCAAGGGGTTCTAGGTGAGCCACGATATTCTGGGTTTTCAGCTACTTTGAGTTATAAGGCAACCATCAGGTAAAGCGTAAGTCTGAAAAACAAATTTAGAAGACCCTTTGGAAAGACCATATAGACTGGATTTTTGGAATTAAGCCATTTTTCATTTATGACTGAGTTGCTGGTGTTTTGTAGACAAATTTGATAAGAAGTTTACATAATTTGGCTGTGTCCTCACCCAAATCTCATCTTGAATTGCAGCTCCAATAATTCTCATATGCCATGAGAAGGAACCAGTGGGAGGCAATTGAATCATGGGGGCAGGTCTTTCCTATGCTGTTCTCCTGATAGTGAATAAATCTCCCGAGATTTGATAGTTTTATAAAGGGGAGTTCCCCTACACAAACTCTCTTGCCTGCTGCCATATAAGACATGACTTTGCCCTTCCTTCCATGTTGATAATCCTAATTGTTCCTTTCTCTTAGGGTCATGGTGGCAGGGCCCCGGGATCATGGGAGTGAAGATTGGCTGAGAACAGACTAATACAGACATGGTGAGAGGAATATTTGTGCAATATTATTCCTTCAGAGTTGATAGATGCAGAATCAATCTATCAAATGGGCTCTGCGGAGAATGGACGGGCCCAGAACTGCTGCTGTATGCTATTCTATCTCCTGGGGACCCTAGAACTCTTATTAGGATTCCTGTAGTTGGCAGTGAGGTTGGCTCTGCGTTAGGACTATAGGTATCTCTCTGATGAGCCATGTTTTTCCCTAACTAATCCTGAACATTTAAATTGGATTGTGTTTCATTCATGTCTTAATTATCAGGAAATCAGAGTGCCTGACACATGGCTGATACTCAGATGTTTTTCGAAGGACTGAAAAAGAATTATGAATTTGTATTTAATTCAGAGATGGACAGAGAACCAATGAAAGGTTTTGATATTGGGTGTAAGCAGGTTTGGGGTTGGGCAACTACTCACATTACAGCACTCAGAATTCACAGGTGTTACTCCTTCCTACATTTCTTTCCATTAAGTTTGGGGAGAAAACCCAGATTATCTATCGAATACCAAACAATGACCAACAATCTTCTGTGGTAGCCTGAGACTAATGTTTTGATGCATGTAAATTGGGAATATGAAAAATGTAAAATTGTTAGCAGCTTTGGAATCTTCAATGTCTAGTAATTCATCTACCAGGTTAATAAGTTCAGTTTTTCTTAACAAACGTCTATTGAGTGTTCTGCTTTATGTGAAATATCTAGCTAGATTCTATGAGAGACCCCAGAAGTTCCATATGAGAAAGTCCAAATTAGAATCTTGATTAAATTTTATTTTAACCTGAAAATTTATTTTAAAAGAGACAAGATAACCTGACTTCTTGGTACTTTCACAAACTCTATATAAAATGATAAATTGATTCCTCTTTTATTACTTTGAGTAGTTCTTTCCAATTGATTGATTATATTGATATGACTACTTGAAAATACCTTGAACCCAATATGTTAGTATTGATGATTACGAAGGATTTAATATCCCATATGAATGTGGGAGAGAATGTTGATAATTTATATTATATATGTACCTGAATTCAGCATTTAAAAGTTGATTTGTTAGAACATTTGATCTCACTGGCAGGAAGTGCTGATAAATGTAGTGAGTTTTCAAAGCAGAGAGGTATCAAGTTCAGTAACACCTCATTAGGTGCAAATGCTTTGTCTTCAGGGAAGAGAAATTAATGATATCTCTACATCTTGCAACATTTGTCTTTGTAGTTCAGCAGTTCAAAAACCCTACTCTACTTTCAAATTCTCAGTAAAAGTATCTTTTCGGGGCCATGGTATTTGATCATGTTGTAGTGGGAGTCATTTTAAAAGTTCAAAATTAGAGTCAAGTCACAGGGAAAAATTGCCAGTTCTATATGGAACAGCAAATTGTCCATAAAAAGGTGCAGACTGGGCAAATAGAGTGAACAAAGTCCCTTGGGCTGGGTAAGGAGGCAGGTGGGCTGGGAGTGGTCACTGGATATACTAAGAGTCTCTTCCAAAAAGTGAAAAAAAAAAAGTCTTTCTAGTAAATCTAATGCTTTACATACTATGGGGGATGAGCAAATGTACTGAAATTTTCCAGTCCTTGGAAAACATTTAAAACAGCTATGGATGTCAAGAAAACACAGATGGGGGTATGTTGTTAAAAAAATTAGCTGAATTTTAAAACTAAACAAATACTATATAAGTAGCCAAGAAGGTGAACGAATACAGGCTCTTGGATCCTTCCCTCACATAAACTCAAACATGCCAGAGAAGATATAGGGAGATTTCTTGGCCTTAGAGCTGTCGTCAGACACAAAATCAGAAACTGTAAGAAACCTGTGGGGAGGCAGAAAATAGTTGGGATCTGGTATAGAGGTGGCAAATGTAGGGCTGGTGGGAGAGGCAGCCAGGACCCTAGAATGGTATTAGCTGAGAAAGAACTCCCGGGCTGTGCCCTTTCCTATGCCTCGTGCTCCTCTGAGCAAGTCATTGCTTGTCTTGTTCCAAGGCCTCTCCTGTGGGAAACAAGAGTGGCTAGGCCAGCCAGGCACGGGGAGCACTGTGGCCCCAGCAGTGCTGGAGCCTGGCTGGGTGAGGAGCAGCAGCACAGGCAGTGCAGGGCTGGGCTGCTGAGGAGCATTTCCTCCTTGCCCCACCAGCCTACCTACCCTGTGAGTGTGGCACCTACAAGAAAGGCTTCAACCATTATTCAGTTGTTTTTAAAAAAAAATTGATAAAAGAAAGGAATCATAAAAAGTTACCTGTGTATTTCAAAGGTATCATTAATTAAATACTCAGAGGTACATTTTGTTAAACCAATGTATTGATATAAGATCAAGGCCTTTCCTTTGAGGAGGGTTGTCCAGCTTAAAGTTCTACCATTTTTCTTGAATAAATCATACTCTTGTGCATATCTATTATTCTCATTTTTGGATTGTAAAACATTTGAGAATCAATCTGAAAGAGATTCCTCCTAGATTTTCGTGATATTTTCCCATTATTAAAAACAGTAAACAGTGCTGGGGGCAGTGGTGCACACTTGTAATCCCAGCACCTTGGGAGGCTGAGGTGGGAGGATTGCTTGAGCCCAGGAGTTTGAAACCAGCCTGGGCAACATGACAAAACCCTGTCTCTACCCCGCAAAACAAACAAACAAACAAAAAGCCAAGCATGGTGGTAAGCACCTGTAGTCCCAGCTACTCAGGAGGCTGGGGCAGGGGCCCAGCAGGGGGAGGCTGCAGAAAGCTGTGATTGTGCCACTGTACTCCATTTTGGGTGACAGAGCAAGATCCTGTCTCTAAAGAAAGAGATCTTGTCTTTTTGGCTGAATTCTTTTTAAAAAACTCAAAATTGTCTTTTTTTCCCCAAAACTTATTTTCATGGGAATACCTTTTTTTCCTTTTCTCATTTGTGTGTCATCAATTTACATAAGATTTAACTCAATTATGTTCAATAACAATACCAACAGACACAAATAGGTTTGGGTACAAAGCAAACTGATGTTGAAAGTTGTGCTCTGTTGGTGGGACTAGAAGTTTATGGGCATGAGAATAGCTTATTCGTTTTAAACACACAGCATGCTGTGGGTACCTGTAAAATTTTCAGAGGAAATAGAGAGAGTGAAATTTTTGGGTGCTTTGTTTAAATAGAGGTTGCCTATTATATTAGCTAGGGTATTTGGTTTTCCTAAGGGAATAAAAGATGAATGCATAGGAAAAAATAATGAAGCTTTTGTGGAAAGCAAGCATTGTTTAAAAAAAAAAAAAAAGGCAACACACAGAATAACATATAACAGAGGAAATACAAATAGTAAGATATTGAAAATAAACTTAATAAATACCTTCAGAAAGACAGGGAAGCATAGTAGATGCAGGAAGAAGAGTTATGTGAAAGAAACAAGTGAGAAATTTTGGTATGAAATACTTCATTTTCTGTCTGTCTTTTTTTTTTTTTTGAGATGGAGTCTCACTCTTTCGCCCAGGCTGGAGTGCAGTGGCCTGATCTCGGCTCACTGCAAGCTCCGCCTCCCGGGTTCATGCCATTCTCCTGCCTCAGCCTCCCGAGTAGCTGGGACTACAGGCACCCGCCACCTCGCCCAGCTACTTTTTGTATTTTTAGTAGAGAAGGGGTTTCACCGTGTTAGCCAGGATGGTCTCCATCTCCTGACCTCGTGATCCGCCCACCTCGGCCTCCCAGAGTGCTGGGATTACAGGCGTGAGCCACCGTGCCCGGCCTGAAATACTTAATTTTCAATGTAACACAAAAGATGGCTTGAATAACGGAATGGATATCGACAAATAATAAATCTATGTAGAAATTTAAAGCATCAATCAAGAGATTAAAAAAATGAGATAAAGAATGAGAGAAAAGCTAACAGATATGGAAGATAAAATGTTAACATTTGTCAGAAGGAAAAAAGAAAATAAAGGGAATACAATATTTAAACAATAATACTGTTATTTCTCTAGAAACAAAACAAATTATGAAACTTCTGCTAGAAAGGGTACAGAGAGTGCTAAGTAGAATAGATGAGGGACTCCCTCCAACACACACACATTATAGTAAACTTTTTATACCATAAAACATAAAGAAAAACTTCTAAAATTTTCCAGAGAAATACAGCAGACCACCTACAAAGAAATAAGAATCTGGCATCAGATTTTCAATAGGAATATGGTATTAGCTTATAGAATATTTTATCTTGTTCGTGGCTATGATATATTTGTTTATAAGCTTTAGCAGACCTATCTGGGTGGATTGTCATGAGTTTTATGTAATGGGTGCCTGCCAGAAGAGTAAGAATAGAATGTATAAATATTAAAATAGAAAAAAATTGATTTAGCTAATGGAAAGTAATAACAGAAAAAGAAGTTCAATAAAAGTATTATAAAATGAAACATAAAATAAGATGGCACCAATAAGGCCTAATTTAATAGTAATTAAACTAAGTGTATATATGTTAAACTTACTATTCAAAGATTCAGATTAATCTGTGAAAACAAACCAAGATCTAGCAATACATTTCCTAAAAATTAGAAAAGAGAGAAAACTTTAAAACAATAAGTTTGAATATGAAAAAAATATAAAGGCAAGTAGCAATAAAAAGAAAGTGAAGTAGCAATTTTAGAAACGAGAAATACAATTTAAGAATTAAAATGTAAAAGAAAATAAGAGGGATGTTATATACAAGCAAAATAAGATAAAATGATAATGAAGATATATGTACCTATTAATATTGCCTCAAAATATAGACATCAACAAAATTATAGCAAAAGAAATGGTCACACCAATAATTGTAGCTGGAGATTTTAACTGAGATCCAGAAGGAAAAAAAAGTATAGAAGATTGAAATAATAGAATCACATTATATGTAAATTCACATATGCACATATAATTTTTTTACCCAACTCTGAATACATTGTTTTTGAGCGTATGTAACAAAGTTACAAAAATTGAGAAGATACTAATTTGAAAGTTAAGTTCGATACCTGTTCCAGAGAATTATTATCACACATATCATATACTTTGATAAAAATAAATTTTGAAACTGATAACAGAAAGATAGCTAAAATGTTTTATTTATCTGAAACAATTAACATACCATAAAATAACTCTCAATTTTAAAATCACGTAGAAAATTCTGAAGTATATAGATTTGAAAATAGTGCATATTAAAATTTGTGGATGTAGCGAATTCATTGCCAAAAGTAACATTTCTGATGTCAGATATATTTATCAAAAAGCAAACAAAAATATGAAAGCCAAGGAACTAAATATTCAACTTGAGCAACTTGAAAATAGCATCAAAATAAATCCAAAGAAAACAAAAAGAGAAGTAATAAAGGAAGGACATCAATAAATGAAAAACAGCAAAAGCAATTATAACAAGAAAGATATCTTTCAAAAAATTTTTTTTTATAAAGGCTAATAAAATTTGTTGTGAAAAGCAATCAAGAGACATGGTTGCAAATTTAAAAAGTGGAAAATAACTTGTAGAAACAGAAATGTAAAATTTTGGAAACAGTGTTCAGAACAATTATATGACAATAATTCAGAAAGTCTTGATAAAATGTTAATTTTTGATTTCCATGAACAACTTAAATTTGTTCTTTTCTTTCTTTCTTTCTTTCACTCATTCTTGTTTTTTTTGTTTGTTTGTTTGTTTGTTTGTTTGTTTGTTTTTCTTAGTGGAAAGGTTAAATTGGTTGGATCCCAAAGAAGTCTTTTGCTTTGACCTAAGCCCATGGCAATTTGAAAAGCCTGCTTTGGGGAGTGGAGCTCAGCTTTAGAGTTAGTATCCCTAATCTCTCTGGGTTTACAAGAGAAGACAGATGGCTGTAGTATGTTAAAACAGCTCTCAGTAAAATACTGTATCCAGGGGATACTAATCAAGGCTGGTAAATGAATGAGAATGAATTACGTAATTATGGAACAAAACACAAACAAAAGCCCCACTGTCCTTGAGGGCTGAGGATTATCATCAGAGAGGCAAAGTTAACTCAGAGAAACCCAATCACATTCGGTCGTCTCATGTTTGGGGGTGCTCTCCAGTGTTTTATTGATTACTAACTAGACTGAGCAGAAGTGGCTGGGTACTTTGAGCCTGAAAGGGATTTTCTGATTTTGTGGGACTCTTTGAACCATATCAGGACTCATCTTATCCTTGGGTCACACTGTTTATTCATCGTTTCAAACTCCCTAGGTTTGGTAGTCAGAAAGAGTTTTGACTGACGTTCTGCTGTAATTAGTAAGTTGAATAAAATACTAAGGGATTCAGTCTCTCTCTGTGAAGGTGGAAGAATTTATAATTTTTTGAGTGAGTGCTTTTTTTTAAACTCCCAATTTCTGAAGGGCATATCTTACATCAGTGTAAAATAATATCGTTTCTGAAAAAGGCTAAATTATAAATTTCTCAACATATTTAGGAACCATACAAAGAATTCTCAGGAGAGAAAAAGGTCTTTATTCTCTTCAAAAGCATATGTGGGAGTATCCATCCTCCATTTAATAAGGTGTTTGCCCAGATGGCACTATTATTTAGCATTTAGATGATATGCCCAGTCAAATAAACCTCTGACACATTTATAAAGCTAACTACTCAATTAGAAGAAGAATAGGACTATTTCATTTGAATTGAGGTAGCTAGAGATGGTAAAACAAGCTCTAGCAATAGCTGGCTTTATTAGCCGATTGGTTCTGGCTACAAAATAGCATACCCTTTCCAAGAAAGGGTTTCTTTAATTCTTTTAATTCTTACCTGGTTGTTTTCTGGGCTGATTCCAGTCTGGGTGCAGCACTTCTAGGGAGCAGTTATAAATAATGCCCTCATTTGGCTTTCTTGGATCTATGACCATTAGAGGAAAACCAGATGACAAATTGGTTCAGGGGTGGGATAGTCAGTTATCTCTAACTCATAAACTGTACCTGATAAACCCTGATTTATTTACAAGGAATGAAGTGGAATAAATTTTCTTGCCACACCTTGAACTTAATCTTCCATAACATATGACTTGGAATTCAAAGCCTAAAGAATTTGTTCATTTTTCTTTAAAAATAAAGTGCCACTCTATTTTGTATAGAGAGCCACTCACTCATCTATTCGATACCCAGAGAACATCAACTATTCAGGAAAGACTGGATTGTCTTTTAATCCTCCTAACAATTTGTGAATTGGGTGCTATCCACATTTGAGAGTGTATGTTTCTATGTGAGTTCTTGGATTGTTTTGTGATGGGGTTTGATCTTATTGATATTTTGTTTATTCAGTCTTTATTAGGATTATGATGCCCATGAGGCCAAGAGCTTTAAGTGATGCTGTGCCTTCCGTGGATATCTGAACACTCTCCAAGAACCCAGTATGCACAAGGCATAGAAGTTGCATTGGATTTAGTAGACATGAAAGTTGGCCAAAAAATTGTGCAGCAGACAACAATGAATATCATGTATACTAGTAATTACATGAGAAAATAAAATAAGTAACTAGAAAATATTTGTTTAAGATATTTAAAGACTAGCCAGGTGCTGTGGTGTGTGCCTGTAGTCCCAACTACTTGGGAGTCTGAGGTGGGAGAATTGCTTGAGCCCAAGAGTTCAAAGCCAGCCTGGGTATTGTAGCAAGAAATCATCTCTAACAAAAAAAAAATGCTACTAAGCTTAACTGTGTGCTCCATTTAAAATTAAATTTATATCAATCAATCAGGTTTTTATTGAGTAGCTTCTGTGAGCACTATCTTAGGGATTTTAATATAAATTCCAGTTATAGAAAATATCATTTGATTAGCTAGTTAGATTTCTATCATAGGAAGAGACCCACTGACTGGTCTATTTGACCATATCTTCCTCCACACTGAGCACCTTCAGAGCATTTTCCTTTCTCCATTTGAGTCTTTCCAGCATTAAGCACAACTCTTGGCATAAAAAATAATATAAGTTTAAAAAAAAATTGATGAATGGCCAGATCATAGATCCATCAATCTAAATGTGCATACTTTTCTGCCCGTGGGCAGTACTATTCAGAAGTCATTAAAGGACTGCCTTTTTTCATACATACACTGGAAAAATAAAACTGTTCACCTAATTGAACTTTAGTGGAGAAAATGGGTTGGATGCTTTAATGCCTTGTATTTAATTCAGAGAAATCCCGTTTCTCTGGAAAGAATTCCAAATTCTCAGTAAAGAATACTCCCAGAACTTAAAGTAAAATAAAAAAAGAATATTTGGCTACAAACAGCATAAGTTCATGAGAAGTGCATCATTTGATTGCCAGGTTGGTACTGACTGCTGCCTTTCTTATCTTACTTTTTGAAGTAACTTCACAATGACCAAATGTAGACAGCCGATCACATGTCATTTAAAATAATTTGCTGAAGAAAAATCTTTTATTGGTTTGATGAAGTGAAGTAAGTGCTGAGTGGTCAGATGGAGAAACACTGCTTAAGAAGGGCCATCCTCTCTGTCATTCCCCTTAAAAAAGTCCTCAAGATCATAGATTCATAAGCACACCTCACATTGAGCGAACACAACTGAAATGTCATTTTCACTTTCATAATGGTGAGACAAGAAAATGCCTGAAGTGATGTTGCTATTTGTATTCTTACTTTTCCTATTTAGTTAGACCATCATGATACCAAGAATGAGAAAGGATACTATTACTAAGCACAATACATTTCTACAAAAATGTCTCAACTCTGATAATAATCACAAACTCTTTACTGATGCCTGGGTTGAAGGGGAAGACCTGTAATACAAAGGGTGGGTCAGTTGTGAATCTTGTCAACATTGTGCTGGTGACAGATTTTGTTACGTGTAAAAAGAAAAAAGCTTCAGAACATTTCAAATGTGTTGGCTGAACAGATATAAACAAAAAGAGATTGGCATTCTTGTGGATATCTTATGTATTCAAAAGCCCCTTTCCACTCATGGAAGAAAAAAACAGAGTCCATTATGTATTTGTGAAAAACAAAATTACCTATTCATAAAAATCAAAAGCAATATGTTTTGCTTATATCAATGGATAAAATTAATATAACTTTTCCTATAATAGTTCATTTGCTCTGACATAATTTTGAATATCAGAACAAAATGTCAGGGAGAGTTGTATATTGGAATAAGATAAAATTCTTCAGGTAAATTATTTTTTTCTATAGAGTCATAAGAATCAATTATTTAGTATTCATGAAAATGTTAGCACTTCTAATTTATACAGAGGTTTTCAACTGTACTCATTGATTCACCTGCAGGGCATGCCTCTACTGTATACATCAAGGTACATTATTATGATTGCTGGCACTGCCTATTAATAACTGGATATTGGTGCTGTGCTTTCAGTGACATGTTTAATCTGCTTTTGATTAAACCAAGCCTTCAATTATTCTTGGATAATATTTTCTTGAATCATACTTTTGAATATTAAGAGCAACAATCTTACTGTTCTTTCTCTCGTGCACTTTTAAATTTGTCCTCGTCTTGTAAAAATGACTGGAGATGGATTAAAGCTTCACGGTGGCCAGTCTTCCAGACATCAGAGCTCCCTTTCCAGAACAGGTAGGGATGGGAAAGGCAACTTCCTACTGAGACTGCACTTGGTAGGATTATTCAATTTCTGAACTTGCTGCTGCTACCAGGGCTGTTAATTAGTACGAAGTATGACAGCTTGTGGCATGATTGAACTCTTGTACAACACAAATAATCATTAGTTGCTAATGACTTTAAATCACTGTGAACAAGGCAGAGATTGACCCTGTGACCTCAATGTTCCAAGGGATTCTTAGAAGCTATGTGGTCTCCTATAATGA
The DNA here is from genome assembly GCF_003255815.1 of Theropithecus gelada. Classification (NCBI taxonomy): domain Eukaryota; kingdom Metazoa; phylum Chordata; class Mammalia; order Primates; family Cercopithecidae; genus Theropithecus; species Theropithecus gelada. The sequence continues at coordinate 145,740,578 of NC_037672.1, forward strand.
ATGAAGCTTGGTGTCTGGATTGAGAGCTGGAATTGTTTTTTTTTTTCAGTCACAGAAGTAATTACTTTGAACAAATATATGATATTGAGGTCTTAATTTACTTGATCTAAAAATGAATATTTTATCGGATATAGTGTGTGTATCAAATTAGTGCCATATGAAAAAGCCACATAGGACCGGACACGTGGTTCATGTCTGTAATCCCAACACTTTGGGAGGCTGACGTAGGTGGATCACTTGAGCCCAAGAGTTCAAGACCAGCCTGGGCAATGCGGTGAAACCTCGTCTCTACAAAAACAAAAACAAAAACAAAAACTAGCTGGGCATGGTGGCACGCACCTGTAGTCCCAGCTACTCTGGAGGCTGAGGTGGTTGGATAGCATCTGAGCCCAGGGAGATCGAGGCTGCAGTTAGCCATGATCGCACCACTGCATTCCAGCTGAGTGACAGAGTGAGACCCTGTCTCAAAACAAACAAACAAACAAAAACCCATAGGAAATGCGTAAAGTACTTTCTACAGATTTTGTTTGTATCTTTGTAAGCTTTAGGAAATGTCACTTACTTTTCTTTCCATAGTGATAGGGATGATTAGTTCTCTCCTATAATCTCAAGATAATGGGTTAGTTAAGATTGACTTGGCTGAAAGCAGAATGAATGTAAAATCATAAATGACACCCTGAAAACATTTCCAAGGTAAAAAATGATGTTGTGATGTAGTTTATAATGTATTTACATATATTTAATATTTTGTGTAACAGTTATTGAATTTCCACATATAATTAGAGATAGACCTATAAAAAATGATCTTAAAACATACACCAGAATTAAATACAACAGATATTTGATTTAATAAGTTGAAAGTTTTAAAATATAGCATAAGGATTATAAGGAATAAGAATATAAGAAAATAAAAATATAATAAATCAAGTATTAGAGGCCTCTCAATGGCATTGCCAGATAACTTTATTGTAGCATCAGTGGATGCTTTACTCTTAAATAAACTGGTAGAACATATGAATTAATATGTGCTCAGTGTTTCCTGTCGCAGGCTGGGGAGTTAGAGTCCTGGGTTCCATTTTTTAAAATTTGACAAATTCACCTATTGCATAACAGCATCCAAAGAGTTACTCACACAGAAGCCCTCAGCAGTGGGTCATTATTCCTGCTCTACTAATGGTGAAACTGGAAACACGTGGTTGTCACTAGCCCTGTCCGTGGCCACTGATGGTATATATAAATGCCAAACATCACACTCACATTTTCTAAAATGGAATTTTACTTTTAAAGCATAATTGCTAGTATACTTAGATTTCCTTATAATTAAAATATGCATTATTAAGAGATTATGTATGAGATTGGTTTAACAATTATTGTTCACAACCAGATTGACAACCTGGGACAAATAAAATTAAAAGGACTTGAAAATTTGCCTGGCTTCTTTTGGAACTCTCTTAGTGAGACTTAGAGATGAGAAAAGGGAAATTCTTGGGTTTGTTGGAGCTGAATGCAATGACTATGATATTCTTGGATGATGGTTAGGTTTCGATTTTTTTTTTTTTTTTTTTTTTTTGAGACAGAGTCTTGCTCTGTTACCAGGCTGGAGTGCAATGGTGCGATCTTGGCTCACTGCAATCTCCCCCTCCCGAGTTCAAGCCATTCTCCTGCCTCAGCCTCCCAAGTAACTGGGACTACAGGCACCTGCCACCACGCCCAGCTAATTTCTGTATTATTAGTAGAGAAAGAGTTTCACCTTGTTGGCCAGGATGGTCTTGATCTCTTGACCTCGTGATCCGTCTGCCTCAGCCCCCCAAAGTGCTGGGATTATAGGCATAAGCCATCCTGCCCGGCTCTGGTTTCAAATTTTTAAGGTAACATTAAGTGTGTGTTCTCAGCTTGAAATGTGTTATACTAATTGGCTCAACTAAGCTTTAACTTTTCCTTATCAACTGGGTAAATTCTGCTTACAACAAGAAGATGCTTAATATAGTAGTAAAAACTTATATTTATTGGGTTTTTGCCATGTCCCAAGAATTCGGCTGGGTACTTTCACATATATAATCTCATTTTCACACAAACACAGTCCAAATTGATGTAGAAATTAAAAGCCAAATGTAAATGTATCGCAATTTCATGAAGCATGGGGCTGGTTCTTGGCAAAACTGTAGCTGTTTTTCTTTGGTCTTTCCAGCCTGCCTTTCTTTCTGTACCATTTCCTAAATTGTTGCCCATGAATACCTGCTCTAAGGAAAGAACAGAGTGTTGGCCATTTGCATCTTATGAATATTTAAGCAATTTCAAAGCCAAAAATCCAAAAAATTTGATACTAATATATAAACAGGAACAATAGCTTATTTTAAGATAGGGTACTTGGTCCTCCCTAATGCACAGCAACCTAGAAGTCTCCAGGATACTAAGACTGAGAATCACAGGTGCTTGAAAAAACTGAAGGTGACTACTGGACTTCGGAAAAGAAAACATAATTTCTTCAGCTGTAGGCAAAATTGCAGAATCTAGAAAAGTTCTATGGAGGTAATTTATTATTATTACAAACTCCAGGACCAAAGAATACTAAAGCAAATACCTAAATTAGTGACAAATCAAAGTGCAAAAGCTGACAGTATTTTTCTATATTCATGGACTTTATGAAACTCTAAATGTGTGTGTGTGTGTGTGTGTGTGTGTGTGTGTGTATGTGTGTTCACATGCATAGGGCCTTGCTTTTGCCTATGTCTGCACACCTTGTCTATGCATTTGTGCCCATGTGTATGATTTTCTAGAAAGAAAAGCCATACAAAAAGCAGAATACCATGATAGCTGTCACTGAGTAATGATACTTTGACAAAACAGAATCAGAAATTGTATTCAGCTATAGCCTTTCTGTGAATAAATCTGTATCAGATTTGTTCACACAAGGGCAACAAAGCGAATGTCCAAATGAAGTTATGGGTGTGGAAGAAAGGGAAGGAAAAAAGAAGGAAAAAAGTATCCTAAAATTGTCAGTTTTGAGCCAGGGAAATGTGATAAAATATCCAACTTGTGTAACAGCCAGGAGTCTCATGGATAACTAGATGTTCCATATATCTCATTACATGACCTGGCTTGGACCCTGTTTCTATCTGTGAATTGAGGATTATCTTTGAAGAGAAACGTAGGCCTTCTGACTGCTTAGATTCTTCTAGGACCGACGTTATAATCCAGGTCGATTAGAGGAAATTGGCAAAAATGCCATGGTGAAAACAAAAGCAGGTTTTCAGGAAACGTTTGCTGTATGTGAAGTAATAGATTGTTGACTTCTTGGGACAGGATGTTCTACCTGATGTGTGCTAGGTTCATTACAGAGGTAGCTTGAAGCATCCACCAGGGTTGCAGTCAACAGTTACTAAATCCATGTCCTAGTTAAGTTCTCTAAGGTTCATCATAGGCCTCCTTCCTGGAGTGACCTGATTCTTCTGCAGTGAATGTATGGTGCGACTTGGTAAGCTTCTTTCAGTATAATAACAGTATACCCTTTTCATGATTGTCTTTTTCTCTAGCACTGGGCATTTTTTCCAGCTGGCTCTCATTTGGCTCTTGAGAAATCCAATCCCATCCTGGCTCTGTGTATATCACCCTACCGCTTTAGTGTTTTATTATCATTTAATATTTATGGATGTGACATCATAATCATTGTGTGCCCATTGCCAACTTCCTTAACCTCATTTTCATAGTCTGTACCCCCAGGGCTTCAGATGTTCCATGAAAAAAAGTGCAGCTTTCTTTCAGAGAACACTTTGGTGAGATATTGTTAGTGAGTTGCTAATTAGCATGTTTTCTCTGCATCATTTTGGATAGCCTCAGTCTTGCTGTCAGCTTTTCTGCAGCATTTATTATTTTTTGCCTCTCTGAAAAACACACAATCAACTTTCATGTCATGCAATTACACCTGTAAATAAATATTAATAATTTTCCAGTAATTAAGTGTGGCGATTTCATTGCTGATGCGCTATCTGGTAAACTCCCACATTTCCTTGAACATTATTCTAGAATCTAGCCTATGAGAAGCATTATCACAGATATTTAAAGTTTTGTGGTAAACCTAATGAGATCTCATGATAATTTTGGTGGTACCTTATTAAAACTCCCTGTAGTATAATTAAACCCACCATCTTGCTTTTAATTGAGGGGATGGAGATCCGAACTGTAATGTCAACAGCTGTGACCACTTTATGAAAATGTTAAGACAGTTAGCAAAGCCAAAACAGATACAGATTACTATTATGTAAATTATAAGTTTACACACACACAGACATACACACATCTGCAGCAGATGAGGCCGTATGGAACTGTACATAGGTGAAATTTACAGCCACCCTACCATGAAGTCTAATATATAAATGACCACCTTCACCTTCTTTCCCCTTCTGTTTCCTTTGCTATATAGGTCTATAGAGAGCCAACTCCCCCTCAGTTTCCCCATCTCTAATTGGCTTACTCCTCTAGCTACTATTTCCTTTGACATCAGAAATCTTGCCTTGTCCCTACCATAACGCCTAGAACTACTTTCGCCTACATTTGAAGTCACAAGGCTAAGAAACTTGCTACGGAGGGTTCTGGGGCAGCAGTAGTTCCACCTACTCTTAAGTCCAAACCACTCAGTCATGGAACCAGCTTCTGAAAGCATCACTCTTCATTCCTCTTCCATCCTTACCAGACGTCTTGCCACTGAAAGCCCCCATCTAACTGCGGCAGAGCCCCTTCTCAGCCTGGCAGGTGCTTCTATCAGTGGAGCCTCCTCTCTGGGGATTCACCTGCTTCCTGTGGTGAGGAAGAGAGATTCCATCTTTCTTCTCTTCTTTTTATCTTTCTGCTTCTCCTCTCCCCATTCTTCCCTTTAGTGAATGCAAAGCATGAGCTATATACTTGCATGACTTATCCAAACTCATTATATTACTTAATCTTCATCAGAAGCCAATAAAGTAGGTGGTAATATCCTCCTTTATAGATGATGAAACTGAGGTTCATCTGGTTAAGAGATTTACCCAATATTACAAAGCAAGTGTGCAAAGGGAGGAAAAGAATTCTATGTCAGTCTGATTCCAGGCCTGAACTGAGATTTAAAATGATTATTTCTACTCAGCAAAAGTGCCTATTTTTAAATGGACACAATATGAAATTACCCTAGCCATATTATGATGACAAACTAATCAGAGTAGTAGACTTGACCTGCCATCAGGATCAGAAGGTGGAATATCATGAAAATTATGTCAATGAAAAAATATGTAAACATGTTTTAAGAATGTTATTATTAGTGTATATTTCAGATAACATTCTTTTGCAGATGAAAATTATTATTATTTATTATTGGATTCAATTACTATGACTTTTCAACTGGTAGAATATTAAGTTACGATGTTGGCAGGGTATTTTATTTAAGCACTGACTGCTTAAAAGTCTTTCCTTTAGTCTTTCCTTAGTTTTTAGTTTCCTTCTAGTTTAAAGGTCTTTCCTTTAAACTTGTTAAGGTTATGTTTCATCGCTTCTTATTCCTACAATCACCAAAAATAGAGTTCCCTTCCAGAGATTTTGTGTCTTAATGCATTATCCAGACCTTCCTTTCTTTTCCTTCCTTTCTTCCTTCCTTCCTTCCTTCCTTCCTTCCTTCCTTCCTTCCTTCCTTCCTTCCTTCCTTCCTTCCTTCCTTCCCCTTCTTCCCTTCCTCCCTTCCTGTCTTCCTCTCTTTCTCTCTCTTCTTTCTTTCTTTCTCTTTCTCTCTTTCTCTCTTTTTCTTTCTTTCTTTCTCTTTCTTTCTTCCCTCCCTCCCTCCCTGCTTTCTTCCTTTCTTTCTTTCTTTCTTTCTTCTCTTTCTCTCTCTCTCTCTCTCTCTCTCTCTCTCTCTTTCTTTCTTTCTTCAAACATCTGAGTGTCTAATGCATGCCAGACTCTATGCACAGGGAACACATGCCCCATAGCAGCTAGGGTTGTGTCTACCTTTGGTTCACTGTGTCTCTAGAGCCTACCAGCATAATGTGCACAGAGTGGCTGTTCATCTGTGATGAAATAAGTAAAATTATAAAAATCTATGGATATCATTTTTAGTTGTAGATTCACATGTAACTATAAGAAATAATACAAAGAGATCCTGTGTACACTTTACCTAGCTTCTCTGATGGTAACATTTTGTAAAACTATAGTATAATATCACAATCAGGATATTGACATTGACACAATCAACCGATCTTATTCAGATTTTCTCAGATTTACTTATACTGTTTGTGTGCATATGTGTATTACATTCTATACAATTTTACCATCTGTGTAATTTTGTGTATCCACCACCACACTCAAGATACTCACCAGTTCCAGCACCACAGGGATTCCATAACCACACCCACCTTCCTCCTTCCTTCTTATGCCCCATCCCTAACTCCTGGTAACTCTTCATTTCTAAAATGTTGTCACTTCAAAATATTATATAAATGGAATCATACAGCATAGGAACTTTTGTGACTGTATTTCCCCCCCCTACACACATACAATGTAATTCCCTGGACATTCATCTAAATTGTTGCAGGTATCAATAATTCATTCCTTTTTATTTTTAAGTAGTATCCCATAGTATATATGATGAGAGTTTGCTTAACCATTCATTTGTTGGGGACAGCTGGGCTGATTCTAGTTTTTTGTTATTACAAATAAAGTTGTCGTATTAGTCCATTTTAATGCTGCTATGAAGCCATACCTGAGACTGGGTAATATATAAAGAAAAAAAGTTTAATTGACTCACAGTTCCACATGGCTAGGGAGGCCTCAGGAAACTTACAATCATGTCAGAAGGAGAAATAGGAATGTGGCACATGGTGGCAAACCAGAGAAGTAGTGTCGAGCAAAGGGGGAAGCCCCTTATAAAACCATCAGATCTCGTGAGAAGTCACTCACTATCACAAGAACAGCATGAGGGTAACTGCCCTCATGATTCAATTACCTCCCACTAGGTCCCTCCCACGACATATGGGGACTGTGGAAACTACAATTCAAGATGAGATTTGGGTGGGGACAGAACCAAATGATCTCAGTTGCTATAAACATCCATGTACTGGTTTTGTGTGAACATAAATTGACATTTCACTGAGACAAAAACCCAGTAGTGCAATTGTTGGGTTGTAAGGGAGATGTGTGCTTAGTTTTAAAGACATGAGAAATTGTTTTCCAGGGCAACTGCACCATATTTTGTTCTTGCCAGAAATGCATGAGTGATCTGGTTTCTCCAGTTTCTTTATGTCTTTGTCAGCATTTGGTTTTGTCAACTATTTTAGCCATTCTGATCAATATATAGTGATATCACATTGTGGTGTTAATTTGTATTTCCCTAGCTGCTAATGAGTCTTTGCTGTGAAGACTCTTGATTAAAGAGTCTAACTCCTTAATATTGAACATCTTTTCTTGCACTTATTTGCCATCTATATCCTTTTCAGTGAAATGCCTGTTCATGTCTTTTGCCCATTTTCTAATTGAATTGCTTGTATTTTTACTGTAGAGTTTTGAGAATGCTTTATATATTTTAGATGCCAGTCCTTTGTTGGATATGTTGTTTGCAAATATTTTCTTTCAGTCTCTATTTTGTCATTCATCTTCTTCATATGAGTTTTAACAGAGCAAAAGTTTTAAATTTCTGAACATAATTTTAACAATGCCATGAGCGCAGCCAGAGGAAAAACATTGCTGTCTATGGTGTAAAGACCATCATTAAGATGACAGTTAAACTACAAAGTCTGTAGAAACAATAGTCCCCATATCTAATTCGGTGTACAGATAATGACACAGATATTAATAGCTGATGACAAAACAAGATGTTTGAGGGCATGTTGTAACAAATAGTCCTCTATGAAGTCATTTATTTATTCAACAAATAATTATCAAGTTACTCCTATGTGTTAGATCCTATTCCTGTGATGCAATGGTGATTTATATCACAAGAATGTATAACTAAAACTGAGATAAGGACTCAGAAGTCATGCAATATTGTACAATGACATTAGTTAACAAAGGAACCAAAATTCTTCTTAGGAAAGAATGCTTGAGCTGAGAGCTGAAGGGTGAGTAAGCGTTAATTCTGTAAGGGGGTAAGGATAGGGATAGGAAGTGAGGGTGGGAGATGGGGAGACATGTACACAAAGTGAGGCCATAAGTGCAAAGACCCTGTCACAGGAGGAAGCATGGAGGGTTGAGGAACGGAAAGAAGGGCAACTGTTGGGTATGTAGAGTAAGGAGAGAGTGACACAAGAGGGGGCTAGATTTTGGTTTTCACTCTGAGAACCATTCAAAGGTTTTGGTAAGTTTTATAAGGGGGAAATAAGCAATGTGATCAAACTTGCATTCTGAAAAGCATTGTCCAAATGCCGTATAGAATGTGGAATGGAGGGGAGAAAGAGCGGCTGTGGGTTGAGAGTTAAGAGGCTCCTGTTGTCATCTAGGTGAAGGTCAATGGTAGTTTGAAGTGAGAGATTTACAATGTGCTCTCTGTAAAGTTTTCAAAGGATTCCTGGTCAACCCTACACAAAGGTAATTGAAGGCAAAATTCGAGCTGCATTTGCTTGTAGAGTTGGGTGGAGTGCCTTTTGGATGCATGGTGAGAGGACCACTGCAGGAGCAGTTTCTTCTTTGGGAAAGGAAAGGACAACTATTGACATGAATCAGGGACTGAACCCAGAAGCCTTGGTGCTGTGTCTTGCCATTAGGAGCCGAGGTGACATCCTGCTCCCATCAATTTGTGAGACTTCCCTTCAATCATACCAAAACTATTTTGTAGATCTAGGGCTGTTTGTAAATAGCAAGGAGAATGATAGGATCCCAAATGTCTTGAGTGGTTTTCCTAAGAAGTAAGGCCTAAGAAAGGCAGTGTGTTTAAAAAAAAAAAAAAAGAAGAAGAAAAAGAAAAAAGAAAGAAAAGGTAAGAAAATCCACAGAAGTAAGAGGAAAAATAGGGAAGGAAGGAAATAGAAGCAATGTCTGTGATAAATAAGAATGAGAGAAGGTGCATGTGGCAAGGAGTGCCATCCATTATCAGTTGGCATCTCCTCATTGACAGAGTTCCCCACATGTGTATAGCTCCCTTTCTCCAGCCATGATTGATGACAGAGCTACTGTTTTTATGGTAGAAGACTGTGACTTCTTGGGTTCAAAGAGCCAGATTGAAGTTCCCTGTATGGGAGTGTTGGAAACTGAAAAGGTCCATGACGAAAAAACAGCAATTATGTTACAGAAGCCAGTGGAGGAATCTGGCAGGAGTGGGTATGGACATATCTTTAGCATGAACCAAGGATGAAATTTCACTCTATATTTCACAGTCAGGTTTCCAAGTCTACTTGAGACATTTGGTGTCTATTCTTGTTTATACTGGCAAATCATAGTTTCCTTTGTGGGTATGCTTTAATAATGCACTTGAAGAGAACACAGATATACCTCTAGAGTTTTGAATGACAAATAGATCTTACAAAACATTTTAAAATAATCTAAGTGTAAAGGATTCGAATGCATATAGAATGAATTACTCAAAAAATCAAGCAATGTAAAAAGAAAAATAATTGTGTAAATATATTGTTATGAAATATTTAAAAATTTCTGATTAATATGTGGAAGGTCCCCAGGCCCAGCTGTGTTTACCTGTCTCAAGTATCAAAGCAAGGAAAAGGACCTCTCTATGATCTAATAAATAAATAAAATTTAATTCATTTTGGATACACAATTGACCCTTAAACAACATGGTGGTTGGAGCACTGATTGCCCAATGCTGTTGAAAATCCATGTATAACTTTTGACTCTCCCAAGAGTTAATGACTAATAGCCTGCTGTTGACAAGAAACCTTACCAATAACAGAAACAGTCAATTAACACGTATTTTATATGTCACAGACATTATATATTGTATTCTCACAATAAAGTAAGCTAGAGAAAATAAATGTTAAGAAAATTATAAGGAAGAGAAAATATATTTACTATTCACTAAGTGGAAGTGGATCATCATAAAGGTCTTCATCTTCATTGTCTTGATGTTGAGTAGGCTGAAGAGGAGGAGCAAGAGGAGGAGGGGTTGGTTTTGCTTTCTCAGAGGTGGCAGAGGTGGGGAAGGTGGAAAGGGAGACAGGAGAGGCAGACACACTTGTTGTAAATTTATGGAAATACATGGTAATTTCTATCTGACTTTTTTCTTTTTTATTTCTTTAAAAATATTTCTATATGGTACCAATCCTTCTTTCACCATTTGCTTTAGTTTAAGTGCCTGTGTATTAGTCCATTTTCATGCTGCTGATAAAGACCTACCTGAAACTGGGCAATTTACAAAAGAAAGAGGTTTAATAAACTTACACGTGGCTGGGGAGACTGCACAATGATGATGGAAGGCAAAGAGAAGCAAGTCACATCTTACATGGATGGCAGCAGGCAAAAAGAGCTTCTGCAGGGAAACCACATTTTAAAAACCATTATATCTCATGAGACTTATTCACTGTCACAAGAACAGCATGGGAAAGACCCACCCCTATGATTCAATTATCTCCCCCTGGGTCCTTCTCACAACACATGGGAATTATGGGAGCTACAAGATGAGATCTGGGTGGGGACACAGAGCCAAACCATATTAGCCTGTACCATAGAAAGATCTATGTTGTAACAGAAGTCAAAAGCAGTCTTGAATCATCAGAACCCTTCTTCCAGATTTTCTAATGTCAATTCATTTTCTGGCATGGTTTCTTCTGCATCTCCTTCCTTATTGCTTGGCAGTGGTTCAGAAGCATGTATCTGCATTAAATCATCTTCTGTTAATTCCCCTCGTGTGGTGTCTGTTAGCCTTTGAATTTCTCCAAGATCTGTTTCGTGAAACTCTTTACTGACTACCTTTTTGGCTGTATCCACAATCTCTTTCATGATTTCCTTGATTCAGTCTGTGATAAATCCTGAGAAGTCATGCACAACATCTGGACACAGTTTTCTACAGCAGGAAGTTATTGTTTCAGGCTTGATGGCTTTCACAACTTTTTTCTATAACAGTGATGATATCTTCAATGGCGTAATCCTTCCAGATTTTCATTATGTTCCATGTTCCCTCAATTGGGGTTTTCTTCCACCTCACTGACAATCCTATCCATAGAGTATATGCATAATGAGCCTTAAAGGTCCTATGATCTCCTGATCTAGAGGCTGAATTAGAGACATTGTACTGAGGCAAGTAGACCATTTTGACACCTTTCCTGTTGAACTCATGGTGTTTTGGGTGGTCTGGAACTTTGCCCAATAACAAAGGAACTTTAAAAGGCAGTGTCTTACCTGCAAGCTTCTTCCTGACCTCAAGGACAAATCATTGATGTAACCAATCCAGAAAGAGTGTTCTCATTGTTCAGGTCTTCTTGTTGAAGAATGAAAAGACTGGAAGCTGGTGTTTATCTTTTTCTCTTCAAGGCTAAGAGGTTAGTGGCTTTATAGCTGAGAGCAGTCTTGATCATAAATTCAACTGCATTTGCACAAAACAGTAGAGTAGAGTTAGCCTATTCCTTTTGCTAAATTCTGGTGCTCACTTTTCTCCCTTATGAATAATGTCCTTTGTGGCACTTGTTTCCAGAATAGGGCACTTTCGTCTGCATTAAAAATCTACTCAGGTATCCTTTCTTCTCAGTGATTTTCTTAATAGTGTCTAGGAACTTGTCTGCTGCCTCTTGGTTGGCAGAAGCTGCTTCTCTTGTCTTGACACTTTTTTTTCTTATACTTTAAGTTCTGGGCACATGTGCAGAACATGCAATTTTGTTACATAGGTATACACGTGCCATGGTGGTTTGCTGCACCCATCAACCGGTGACCTACATTAGGCATTTCTCCCAATGCCATCCCTCCCCTAGCCCCCTACCCTGCAACAGGCCCCAGTGTGTGATGTTCCCCTTCCTGTGTCCATGTGTTCTCATTGTTCAACTCCCACTTATGAGTGAGAACATGCAGTGTTTGGTTTTCTGTTCTTGTGATAGTTTGCTGAGAATGATGGTTTCCAGCTCCATCCATGTCCCTACAAAGAACATGAAATCATCCTTTTTATGGCTGCATAGTATTCCATGGTGTATATGTGCCACATTTTCTTAATCCAGTCTATCATTGATGGACATTTGGGTTGGTTCCAAATCTTTGCTACTGTGAATAGTGCTGCAATAAGCATACAGGTGCATGTATCTTTATAGTAGAATGATTTATAATCCTTTGGGTATATACCCAGTAATGGGATTGGCAGGTCAAATGGTATTTCTAGTTTTAGATCTTTGAGGAATCACCATACTGTCTTCCACAGTGGTTGAACTAATTTACACTCCCACCAACTGTGTAGAAGCATTCCTATATCTCCACATCCTCTCTAGCATCTATTGTTTACTGACTTTTTAAAGAACCCCATTCTAACTGGCGTGAGATGGTATCTCATTGTGATTTTGGTTTACATTTCTCTAATGACCAGTGATGATGAGGTTTTTTTCATATGTTTGTTGGCTGCATAAATGTTTTCTTTTGAGAAGTGTCTCTTCATATCCTTTGCCCACTTTTTTTTTTTTAAATTTATTTATTATTATTATACTGTAAGTTGTAGGGTACATGTGCATAACGTGCAGGTTTGTTACATATGTATACTTGTGCCTTGTTGGTGTGCTGCACCCATCAATTCGTCATTTACATCAGGTATAACTCCCAATGCAATCCCTCCCCCCTCCCCCCTCCCCATGATAGGCCCCGGTGTGTGATGTTCCCCTTCACTTTTTGATGGAGTTGTTTGTTTTGTTTTTCTTGTAAATTTGTTTAAGTTCTTTGTAGATTCTGGATATTAGCCCTTTGTCAGATGAATAGATTGCAAAAATTTTCTCCCATCATGTAGGTTGCCTATTCACTCTGATGATAGTTTCTTCTGCTGTATAGAAGCTCTTTAGTTTAATTCGATGCCATTTGTCAATTTTGGCTTTTGTTGCCATTGCTTTTGCTGTTTTAGGCATGAAGTCTTTGCCCATACCTATGTCCTGAATGGTATTGCCTAGGTTTTCTTCCAGGATTTTTAAGGTTTTAGGTCTTAAATTTAAGTCTTTAAACATCTTGAGTTGATTTTTGTGTAAGGTGTAAGGAAGGGGTCCAGTTTCAGTTTTCCACATATGACTAGCCAGTTTTACCAACACTATTTATTAAATAGAGAGTCTTTTCCTCATTTCTTGTTTTTGTCAGGTTTGTCAAAGATCTGATGGTTGTAGATGTATAATGTTACTTCTGAGGCCTCTGTTCTGTTCTATTGGTCTATGTATCTGTTTTGGTACCAGTAGCATGCTGTTTTTGTTACTGTAGCAAAACAGTATAGTTTGAAGTCAGGTAGTGTGATGCCTCCAGCTTTGTTCTTTTGGCTTAGGATTGTCTTGGCTATGCTGGCTCTTTTTTAGTTCTATATGAAGTTTAAAGTGGTTTTTTCCAATTCCGTGAAGAAAGTCAATAGTAGCTTGATGGGAATAGCACTGAATCTATAAATTACTTTGAGGAGTATGGCCATTTTCATGATATTGATTCTTCCTATCCATGAGCATGAAATGTTTTTCCATTTGTCTGTGTCCTCTCTTATTTCCTTGAGCAGTGGTTTGTAGTTCTCCTTGAAGAGGTCTTTCACATCCCTTCTAAGTTCTATTCCTAGATATTTTATTTTCTTTGTAGCAATTGTGAATGGGAGTTCATTCATGATTTGGCTCCCTGTTTGTCCATTATTGGTGTAGAACAGAACTGAAGGAGATAGAGACATGAAATACCCTTCAAAAAACCAGTGAATCCAGGAGCTAGATTTTTGAAAAGATCAACAGAATAGATAGACCGCTAGCCAGACTACTAAAGAAGAAAAGAGAGAAGACTCGAATAGACACAATAAATAATGATATAGGGGATATCACCACTGATCCCACAGAAGTACAGGCTACCATCAGAGAATACTATAAACACCTCTATGCAAATAAACTAGAAAATCTAGAAGAAATGGATAAATTCCTGGACACATATACCCTCCCAAGTCTAAACCAAGAAGAAGGCAAATCCCTGAATAGACCAATAACAAGTTCTGAAATTGAGGCAGTAATTAATAGCCTACCAACCAAAAAAAGTTCAGGACCAGACGGATTCACAGCCAAATTCTACCAGAGGTACAAAGAGGAGCTGGTACCATTCCTTCTGAAACTATTCCAAACAATAGAAAAATAGGGAATCCTCCCGAACTCATTTTATGAGACCAGCATCATCCTGATACCAAAACTTGGCAGAGACACAAGAAAAAAAGAAAATTTCAGGCCAGTATTTCTGATGAACATCATTGCAGAAATCCTCAATAAAATGCTGGAAAACTGAATCCAGCAGCACCTAAAAAAGCTTATCCACCATGATTAAGTCAGCTTCATCCCTGGGATGCAAGGCTGGTTCAACATATGCAAATCAATAAACGTAATCCATCACATAAGCAGAACCAATGACAAAAACCACATGATTATCTCAATAGATGCAGAAAAGGCCTTTGACAAAATTCAACAGCCCTTCATGCTAAAAACTCTCAATAAACAAGGTATCGATGGAATGCATCTCAAAGTGATATGAGCTATTTATGACAAACCTGCAGCCAATATCATACTGAGTGGTCAAAAACTGGAAACATTCCCTTTGAAAAGGCACATGATAAGGATGCCCTCTCTCACCACTCCTATTCAACATAGTAATGGAAGTTCTGGCCAGGGCAATCAGGCAAGAGAAAGCAATAAAGGGTATTCAAATAGGAAGAGAGGAAGTCAAATTGTCTCTGTCTGCAGATGACATGATTGTATATTTAGAAAACCCCATTGTCTCAGTCCAAAGTCTCCTTAGCCTGATAAGCAACTTCAGCAAAGTCTCAGGATATGAAATCATTGTCTTGACATTTTTTAAGCCAAACCTCTTTCTAAAACTATCAAACCATCCTTTGCTGGCATTATATTTTCCAGTTTTAGATCCTTTACTTCCTTTTTGCTTTAAGTTGTCATGTAATGTAATAACTTTGCTTTTTCTCAAATTGTATTAGAGCCTGTAGGTATGCCTTTCTTATAGCAATCCTGCACCCACTTAAAATCTGCCTCTTCAATACAAGATAAAAGATATGTCACAAGAAATGCAAAGTTTTTGCACCTGCTGGTGTAGCTGCAGCAACAGCTTCATCAATTTTATTTTCTTACAATGGCCCTTACACAGGATTCATTTATCTTGAAATGGTTGGCAACTGCAGCTGCAGGCTTCAATCTATGGTACATATTAAGAAATTCAACTTTTTCTTGTATGTCCTGGCTTTCTTCTGCTTTTTTTGGGAGCCCTTGCAGCATCACTAGTGGCACTTCATATGAGTCCATAGGGTTATTCAACATTTAGGGTATTGCATTAAACCCAGTGAAAAAAATATGAGAACAAGAGATCACTTTTTACTGTGACACACAATTTACTGGAGAGGTGAACTGCTCATGAGATGATTAGCATCACATGTGTTTTATGTGGATACTCACAACACTTGAGCTCACTGCAATAGTAACAAGAGGTGGCTGCAAAATTATTTCAGTAGTACAGTATGTCCTGCAGTTAATTTTAAGCAGTTATGATTTAATACTGCATCTTTAATTTGTTTGCATTTCTCTCAACTGCAAATGGTGCCATGTATGGTCTGTAAGTGTGTGCATAAGTGTTGATAAATTTTAACTTTTTTTGTTTGTTTGAAATAGAGTCTTGCTCTGATCCCAGGCTGGAGTACAGTGGCACCATCATGGCTCACAAGGCTCGAACCATCCTCCCACCTCAGCCTCTCCAGTAGAGTAGGTGAGTAGAGTAGCTGAGACCACAGGCCTACACCACCATGCCCAGCTAATGTTTTGTATTTTTTCTTCTTTCTATAGAGATAGGGTTTCACCACATTGCACCTGCTGGTCTCAAACTCCTGAGCTCAAGCAATCTGACAGCTTCAGCCTCCCAAAGTGCTAGAACTACAGGCATGAGCTATAGTGCCTGGCCAATCTTAACTTTTTATGGTAGACTTGTGTATTTTTATGATAGTAAATGATAAAATTGACTAATATCTACATGTATTTTATGCATTCATGTCGTACTTTTTCTTATTTTTTTTGACATTTCTAGGGCATACAGTTCATCTGCAAGTTTTTTCAAATGTTGCAAATCTCCAAAGAAAATTTTAATAAATTTATTGAAAATAACCATGCATAAGTGGACCTTTGGTGCTCAAGGGTCAGCTGCATGTTAACGAATATGTGGCAAAGGGGTAAATTCAGTTCTAGTGATTTAGGCTACTAACTGTACTTGCTTTGCTCATAGAGATACTATCTGGTGACTCAACAAGTTCAGAAGGATTAATTTTTGATGTTGTTGGCTTTTAAAAGACTTTTTTCCCCTTTTCACCACCATATTTGCATTGTAGTTCTTTACCACATGAGAAAGATAGGCCGTGCTGGCAGCCTGGGCTTTGTGGCAGTAGGGGCAGCTGGCCTCGAGGAAAAAAAACTGGAATGCTTATGATGGGACTTAAGTAATTGCCATTGTGAATGACTGTCTCAGGTAGTATCAATGAGGATTTACCTCCATGGATATGACCCCTGGAAAATTTGGGAAAATACTTACTTTTCACCTGAAATAACCATATTTTGCAAACTTCCTTCTTTCATTCAACTGCAGCAGATTCTGTTGGAAACTGTGTGCCTTGCAAGCCTTAGCAGATGGGTGTTGGTCAAGTGGTTAGTTATTCCATCTGCAAACTGTTGTAGGGCCAGATTTCTCTCTTATCCTATGGAGTAAAAGAAAGCAAAAAATATCTGAAGGTAGGAAAATCATAAGAAAAAATGGGTATGAATGAATTATATTTTTCTCCTTTACCTCACCCATGTTTTTGAGATGGCATTAGATTTACAAATCATTTTATTATTTGAACTCAGAATGCTTTTCTCACAAGACTATTCTACTTTAAGGATTCTAATCTGTTTTGTAAAAAGTCATATGATTTGGAGGAATTTTCTGATAGCACAGTATCCTCTGTTTGTTGGTTGCTCTCAAATTTTCTCACATGTGTGGTATGCATCCAAGGAATGAAGTTGCCTGAGTGAAAATTTATCAATATGGTAGAACTCTTCTGGATAAAGGATCCTGAGAGTGAATGCTATCGTATGCTTGGGAAAAGCTTAGGAGGTTGAGGAAATGATGACCCACAGTATGTGAAATAGAATTCCTGTGGGACCAACACTGAAGAAGGAGTCAAAAGGCTCAAGGAAGTGGATATACGATGTAAATCTGGAAAACTCACCTGATGACTATGTTCTAAAAGAAGATCCAGAGGAAGCCCCATCTATCAAAACAATAAGGAATGCTTAGGCAAGAGTGGCACCAACATCACAGAGAGGCCCCTTGGTGGCTGTGCTCCTCCATAGGCCAGAGTTGATGCTAGGAAGTGCCTTTACAGAACTGGGTGCCCTGATAGCAAGGGAATGACAAGATTCTCAAATAATAGAGGCCAATGGACATAGCTTGAATGTCAGAAGCCAGTTGGGCACACTTATTGTAATGAGCAGAAAGGCTGGAGTGGCAGATGGGAGATGAGCTGCAGAGGGCTCTCTAGACATGGTGAATAGAACACAGCATCTCTAGGAGCAAGATAGATGGGAAGTCAACAAAGGTACAGCACAATTAAGATGATCAATAGTAGACAATCAATAGGCTAGGCAAATACAGGGTTGAAATCCTTTTTCTGTATTGGAGCCAGCTTATCAATCTAGAACCTACTCATTAAAGGGGAGACCTGATCCCCCGAAGAAAGGACACAGTAAAATCATGGCAAGTATATGTGGTAATAATCCCCCCAGTGCTTCCACGGTGGAATATATGGGTGTTTACTTAATAACTATACAGTAGGGAAAGGTGAATACACAACTATTTTGAGGAATGTTGGACACAGGTCTTATGAGGAATAGATAATAAAATCCTGGCCCAGATTAGACTCAAGGGGTTCTGAGACCTACCCAGTGGTTATTTCCCTAGTGTCCAAAAGTATAATTCAGTGCACTGGGCAGAAACCCCACATTGGTTCCTAAGCCTGCAGGATAAGAGCAATCTTAATGAGGAATGCCAAGCAAAAGCCTCTGAAACAGCTCTCCATTTTCATTTCTCCTTCCTGGGACTGCATTTCTCATTCTCCCAGCTGTTTGGAGTGTTAGAGGCCAACAATGCAAAGCTGTACTCTATCTTTTCAACAGTTGGGCCACTCCTCCTTCCGAGGGAAGCCTGATCTAATGCTTGATGAGAAGGATAGAAGAGCTGACTCCTTTGCCCCATTTCTGAAAACTCTGCTCTTGACAATCCTAACTTCATAGCTCCCTGTAAGATTAGCTGAAGGCTTGGAGATGCCCACCTTCTCTCTTTGCTCAGTCCTACCTCTTTTACTATTCCATAGATGTTAATCCCAAGGGCACTCCCCAGTTAACTGTGTGCATGCAAATCTCAGTCCTCTCTGAGTCAGCTTCCCAGGATTAATGACATCATCATTTCCCATTTCAAAATAAAAGAATTGTGGGACTTGCCCAGCAAAATAAACCTTGGCTAGGTCAATTCATCCAAGATTATAGGTATACCAAATGATCATTTGTCTGTGACTTTCTTAATATGAAAATTGTCTTGATTTAGTGAAATCAAGGTAATTTCACTTAGTGATCTTAGTAAATGAATAAGATGATTCTTTTGTGTGGGCTCAGCCTAGCATTCCTATCAGAATTTAACATCAAGAGATTAGAGGTGATGGCATGGTTCTTTCTTTGGGCAGAGTTGTCCATCCACCTTCCCCTGTTGAGGAGCTCAGCCATGCAGTGAGCATAAAGGAGGCTTCTGTTGCAAAATGTTGCAAACCTCTGTTGAAATCCCTCAAACCTGAAATGAATACTTGTTTTTCTCCTTCTAGACAGTAATTGGAGCAAATTATGTTTTTGTAATAGTAAATCAGAAGTAATTTTCACCTCTCATTTTGGTATTTTGAAATAAACTTCTACTTTAAGTGTTAGAGTTGAAATTGGCTTTTATTTATTACTGTTAGAAGGCTATACAGCAACCATGTTTAGGGTACAAAACCTCAGATAAATGGGGAAAGGTAATGTTTACTGAATGTCTACTATGCATCCACACTCTGCTTGGCTAATCCATATACATTATTGAATTTAATCTTCACAAACATTATATATCATAAGTATAATTTCTATAATGTATAAAGTTGAGAGGTAAAATGACTTAGTAAAGTCGTACAACTAATAAGCTAAATAATGAACATTAGAATCCATGTCTTCAATCCAAGTCCAAAGCTCTTTCCACAGCTAATTTGGCTTTATTCTTTGTAACTAAAGCCCATTTATTCTAATGTCTTAAAAATTATATCATGCTCGTCTGTAATATCGTGATTTTACAGAGAGAATTGGACTCTATTGAAATTTTATTTCATTTTTCAAAAGCCACTGAGGAATTTGTGAGATAATGAGAAAAGAAGTTCTATCTTTTGCATCTGAAAGCAGCAGACTATATTAGGGACCTTTTTCATTATTAGATCTGCACTTGGAAAATATTTTCGCTTGTGCGGAATGAGAATTTTGTATTCAAAATATAATTTATTTTGTGGCTGGACATAGTTCACACCTGTAATCCCAGCACTTTGGAAGGCTGAGGTGGGCAGATCACCTGAGGTCAGGAGATCGAGATCAGCCTGGCCAACATGGTGAAACCCCATCGCTACTAAAAAAAACATGCAAAAATTAGCTGGGCATAGTGGCACGCACCTGTAATCCCAACTACTCAGGAGGCTGAGGCACAAACATTGCTTCAACACAGGAGGCAGAGGTTGTGGTAAATTGAGGTTGCACCACTGCAATCCAGCCTGGGCAACAGAGTGAGACTTTGTCTCAAAAAAACTATATATATTTATTTTTTATTGTGATGTGTGTGTGTGTGTGTGTGTATGTATGTGGGCATTTGTGCTTGTGTGTGTGCTTAATTTATATGACATACATTATTGCCTCCTGGAAGTAAATTTATGGATAATTAGGGTAATTTTGAAATATATAATATATTTGGAAAATGATTCTCTCCTCATCTCACCAATGATGTTAAAGGACATCAGGGCAAAACAATGGTTTCTCTAAATGGATATGAAACCAGGGACAATGACTCTCCCAGACAATGAAATTCCAGGAGGAAGGGCTACACTTTTCTTCCTGCGGTTTTCTTTTTTTTTTTTTTTTTTGAGACGGAGTCTCGCTCTGCCGCCCAGGCTGGAGTGCAGTGGCCGGATCTCAGCTCACTGCAAGCTCCGCCTCCCGGGTTCACGCCATTCCCCTGCCTCAGCCTCCCGAGTAGCTGGGACTACAGGCGCCCGCCACTGCGCCCGGCTAGTTTTTTGTATTTTTTAGTAGAGACGGGGTTTCACCGTGTTAGCCAGGATGGTCTCGATCTCCTGACCTTGTGATCCGCCCGTCTCGGCCTCCCAAGGTGCTGGGATTACAGGCTTGAGCCACCGCGCCCGGCCCTTCCTGCGGTTTTCTATATGCTAAATATAGTTGATCCTATATCAACTATATGGTAATGAAAGGATCCTACTGAATGGTAATGAAAGGAATAACTTTAAGAAGTAAACCCCTCTGCTTCACCATTTTAGTTACAAAAACCCTTCTGAGAGAACTAGCAGAGTGTAATAGCTAGATAATAAAATAAATAGCTGGGAGATGAGGAATTCTAGAAAGTATGGAGAAGCAATGAAGCATATAGCATGTCCTTAAGACACGATCAGGATTTTGTGAACAATTGGGATCCTGGTTTTCTCTCCAGTCTGGAGGAGAAAACCAGGGAGTGCACCACATCACTCACATCAGTAGACCCAGAGAAGATCTACTTTGGTTAGAGGGCTGAAGCAATGTCTCTTGGATACACTGGACTATTGTCAATGAGATCACATTTCTGCTTGTTGTTACCAATGCTTTATTTTAGTATCTTGGGGTCAGTGTGTTTTTATGTGGGAAAACTCTAGGCTACCCACTAGAGTCTATTTTGAGTGGAGGTTGAGGAGAAGATAAGGAGGAGCTGGGCACTGATTCAAGAGGGTTACGCGAGAATCTGGATCAGTGCCCCAACAAATGGTTAATCTTACCTGACACTGTAGCTGTTCTATGAGTGCAAAACCATTGGTTTAGTTACTGAAGCAAACACTGCGTTTCACGTCTGATGAAAGCCCTGATGTCCTGTAGTTAAACTATTGGAGGGATAAGAATTTATTCTTGGTGTGTTTACTTTATAATTTTTAAAGTGTTCTGTTTCATTCAATGTCTTGAATGTTTAATATGACTAATTGCTTCTTGCTTTGGAAATGAGCATGTTCTTTGATAAATTGTTCAAGTGTTCAGGCATATAAATTGGAAAGATTTAGATTCTTGACAGTGTGTGTAGCATACCAGTTGATGAAGAGAATCTCAATATTACATGCCAAGCAGGTTCTGCAGCATTATGTATTTCCAGAAGAAGTGGTGAAAATTAGCATAGACTTTGGAAGGCTAACCTCCTCTTATTTCAAGTTTTTAAAAATGTATTTAACTAGAAACAGTTGAACCATCATTGAACAGGTGAAAACAATCATAAAGATTTACTTTGCACATGCACACACACCCACAGTCATAAAATAGTATGAATTTTCTGAAGCATTTGTGAAGATTTAGGGGAACCATTAAAATATAGATGGTGGAGGGTGGGTGGTAAGGCAACATGGCCACCAATAACCTTTACCAGCCAGGTCTCTCATTATGTAATTCATAGAGATATGTATAAATTAGCTTTGGTTTATCTATAGAGACAGGTGTTATCATTTGAGTCGAACCCAGTACATCATACATTCATAAAAGCCAGATGGATGACACCGCTTATGGAAGTTTAGTGCCAGTCTATAAAGGCCAGATGGGTGCCGCTTCACGAAAGGGTTTATATTGGCTGGCTATGGCTGCACTCCAGAGAGTAATGAAATGTTCTCAGTTCTCCAAATAATTCCTCCATTCTTTATCTTCCATTGTAATGTATCTGCAAGACCATTCAGGACTGAGACTTACCATTGAATTTGATATAACCTTATACATTCTATGTCTAAAGACAGTTTGCTCTTTTGGTGGTACATTAAAAAAAAAAGATAAGGCACCCAGTAATCACTCAAGCCACCGAACGTAAACCAATCAGATTGTATGACGATTTTATGCTGTTTTTCTCTTTCACGTAAAAAATTTTGGAGTTCTCTAGGTGCACCTAAAAATATATCAACATGTAAAAGAATTTTCTTTGATGAAAATTACCCAAAAGTCCCTTCTCTTTACTTGTATTAACATACAACAAACCTTGTGATAAGTGAAAATCAAGCCAATGCTTAATGAGGCTGAACTGATATTCCATCTCTATGTGGTGGTTCCCTCATAAAACATTGATTTTTGTGACTTGTTGTCTTTGCTGACTTGGTGACTGCATTGGTTGTGCTTGGTTTCCTAAATTTTCAATCTCATAAATAGTTTGCTTGTGGTATTATATGATGATTATAAAATTCTAGGCTTACAACAGACTCTTTGAATTCAAGAGGAAGACATGGGAAGGCTTTGTAAATACTCAAACTGATGAGTATCACAGTAATGGGTTATTTCTCCCATAAAACTTTTTATAGTCTAAGATGCACAACTTAGATGCTTCCACAATCTCTTTTATTTCTGCTTCTAGCACTAGCAACTCCCTCTCTTTTGAGGATTATTTTTTCACAGGAAAACAAAATTTGTATCACCTCATGATCTGATCTGTACTGTGTTGGAACAAGTAGAGAACAGTAGATGTAAGTTGAGCTGTGGATGATAAGGTTAGGAAGCATTACACTTGCATCATGTCCAGCTGCAATTTTTCCCCTTCAAAGTTACTTACTATTGATAAAACCAAGAGTGTTAAATCTGTGAATGCTGAGAGCTTGCCATGTTGTCTAACCTATCTTCACATGATAAAGCTCCTAAGACTTTGTTTAATAGATAGATGGCGTTTAATGTGGCTGGGCAGCATTTTAATTAGTGAGAGAAAAGTATGAATCTCTCCCCATCGTAGGAGTCTGTATTGCCTTCAAATTTCTGTAAATATTTCAATATAGCTTCTCTCCACACTAAGTTTGAGGACCTCTGAGCTAAACAACCTGTGGAAGATTCTCTCAAATTTCAGGTGTCTGGGGCCAAGGATTCAGAGTGAACACCATGTCGGTTGTTCAGTGAGAAAGCTCCAACATAAAGGAGCAGTAATTGATTGCCAGACCACACTGCTCAGGGGCCTACAAGACAGTACTAGTGAGTCAAATATGGCATCACACTTGTCTCTTCTATTTCTCACAGGAGTAGGGTTTCTTTGCAGGTTGAAACGTGGTATGATGGTGTTGAAGGGTAAACATGGCTCCATTACCACCTGCTATTAGGAAGCAGAATCTGTGGCTGTAGTAGCAATACCTCAGTAATTTTGGCCCACTAAGTTGGGGCCTAAAGAGTGCAAGACTCCAGTCCAGTGTTGTTATACTGGCAAGACACAGTTTATCTTAGTGCACAGTGTAAAATAATAACGTGTGACCAGATCTCTGAGATTGTGGAAATCTGATCTCTTTAAAGACTCTTCACACAAGTAAAGCATTGGGAAATATTAGAAATTTACATGGCCTAAATTATTTTACAAATTATAGAAGTCAGCAGCATAAGTAAAATGTCTTTTAAGATCGTTTATAAGGTCTTGTTTCTAATTGCATAAGTATCTGTAACTACTACGATCATATTGTTTTGGGAAATTTTGTGTTTAATAATAGATCCTTCATTGGAATGATAATTTTCTTCTCGCTACACGTAATACCGATTTTAGTGGCAGCATTATTTCTAAAACTTACAGCAGACTTGGATACACTAGAAAGGGCTCAGAGACATGTAACTAAGTAGTTTTAAAATGAAGTTCAGGAGAAATTGTAATGACTTTTTCCTTGTTTTTGTTTTGTTTTAGTTTGGGGATGATAAGCCCATGATTGTATTAATACTTATTCAATCATCCAGATAAAAATGACAGTATTTGAAAACCATCAGGATATTTTGTCTGTAATAATCTGGATATTTAGGTCCTGTACTAGACCTCTAACAGACTATGAGGTAACTACTGCTATACCAAGATTAAAAGGAAACAATCCCTTGATGTTTTTTTGCATGATTTGTATGGGCTTCTCTAGACTATGCATAATCACAAGGGAAGCCAATTTGTATAATTTTTCCCCCAAATCTGATTTGACCTTTACTGGATTTCACACAGTCAGAACAAAATTAACCAAATTTCAAAGGCTTGCGTTTGGTTCCAAATGCATTACACATTTCCAGATTTTTTTCAAACGTCGTAAATACTTATTGCTAATTTGCTTTTGTGACTGAAGCAGATGTATACTGTTGATAGTAACACCAAAGGAATACTTTAATTTATTAATTAGAATGTTTATGACTTCTTTAAGGCTGGTGCTTCCACGCAAGCTAAGGCAGTGATCGGTGAATTCGTTTCTATTTGTGAAGGTAGAGTTGCTTTGGATATTTAAACAGGATTTAAATGAAAGAGAAAGTTCACTGGCTAAACCAAAGCATTATAACATTTTAGTGAAGTTTAGATTTTGTTTCACATTCCAAACTCGCAAATGAATTTCCCCAAGCATGAAAGACAACAGTTGAGAAGGCTGAGAAGGCTCAAAGGAATGCAGTCACTGCAGAGTGAAGCGCAGCCCCTGCTTTCTGTAGAGCTGCCACCATTTCACTTTAATCTCTATTTCCTGAATCCAATCATGATTTCTTTTGTGGTCACCTACAACTAAAAAACTGGAAAGGATAATAAAGAACTTTCAATTGTTCTCTCAATAGTTGGATGAAAGATTATTTTGGCTCAAGAGACTGGAGGAGAACTTGAGGAAGGAACCAGATCAATTCCTTTTCCACAATTTTGTTCCAAAAAATTTCTCAAGATTGAAATTGATTGAGAAGTCTCAGACTACTTTAGCACTTTGGAAGACGGACTCAACAAATGGTCCTGATAGGGTCAATTTCTTATTCTCTGATCTGATCTCATCTAGATCATCTTAACCAGAGATACAGAGAGGAGATGAGAGAAGACCTAGACTAAATCTATGATATACCTACAGAATTTCTTTCTTTCATCCTTGGCTTTAAGAAGACTGACAGCTCAGCTCAAACTCAAGTTGGTATTAGAGAAGCTCTTTAGTAAGCAGGGTATGGGGGACAACACTGCGAATGACAACATGCATTTTTGAAGGCTCCTTGGCTATGCCAGCTTTCTGTAATTTACATTTAATTGCTTATCAGCCTCAGCAGCTAATGCTTTTCTTTAGGCTGAAAATGAGTGTTTTGTTGGTGTTGTAATAGAACTTGTACATTAAATCTTTGTAACTGATAGGAAAAAGTATAGCAGATAAGAACAGAGAAACTTACTGGAGTAGGTAGACTTAGTTACTGGGGAATCAAAATACAAAGAAGGAGGGATGACACTGAGCCAGGACAGATGAAGGTTGCCATCCATATGCTCATTAAATATGAACAGGGAAAGCACAAGTGACTCCCAACTGTCTGCTGCCAAGTAAATGACACTATGGACAGGAGAAATCCTGGATTGCAAAACCGCTCCCAAAGATATACATAAGATGGATAAAATTGGTTTGATTTTTCAAAATATACTCCCCAGAGATCTGACAAATATGATAGCTATATAAAACATATTCACATTAATATGGCAGAACTTAGAAAATGATTATACAGATGTGAGTTGCTTAATGGCAGAGGTACATTCTGAGAAATGTGTTATGTGATTTTGTCATTGTGCAAAATCATAGAATATATTTGTGCAAACATCATAGGATGTAGTTACACAAAGCTAGGTGGTATAGCCTACTACACACCTAGGCTATACGGGATAGCTTATTACTCCTAGGCTATAAACCTATACAGTACAGCATATGCCTGTACTGTATACTATAGGCAATTGTAACACAGTCATAGGGATTTGTGTTACTGCACATATCTAAACATAGAAAAGGTACAGTGAAATATGGTATACAAGATTAAAAATGGCACACTTATATAGGGCACTTATGAGTGGAGCTTGCAGGACTGTAACTTTTTTACCTTATAAACTTTAAATTTTTTAAAACTTTTGGACTCCTGTAATAACACAGCTTAAAACACACACACATTGTACAGTTATAGAAAAATATTTTCTTTATATCTTTATAAGTTTTTTTCTATTTTTATTAATTGTATTTTTTACTTTTTAGATATTATGTTAAAAAATAAAGACATAAGCATACATGTTAGCCTAGGACTACACAGTGTCAGGATCATCAATATCACTGTCTTCTCCCTCCACATCTTGTTCCACTGGAAGGTCATCAGGGGCAGTAACATGCATGGAGCTGCCCTCTACTATGATAACAACACCTTCTTCTGGAATATCTCCTGAAGGACCTGCCTGAGGCTGTTTTACAAGTAACTTTTTTTAATAGGTAGAAGGAGTAAACTCTAAAATAATGATAATAGTGTAGTACTGTAAATACATAAACCAGTAATATCGTCATCAAATCTTATGTACATAACGGCTGTACATCATTGTATATACTAAGACTTTTATTCGACTGGCAGTGCAGATTTGTTTCCACCAGCATCACCACAAACATGTGAGTAATGCATTGCACTGACACGAGGTGATAGGAATTTTTCAGCTCCGTTATACTCTTAACAGTCCACATGTTCCGTCATTTAAATGTCATTATGAGGCACATGATTGTATTCTTTCTGACGAATTAATGCAACTTATAAAAAAATGCATCTCAAAGAACAAAATTCATGAATATGGGTCGTAGATGTATAGCTCTCCTCATCTCCAGTTCTCCAGAAAATGGAACCTTTGACAAAGTTTACATATCCAGGCTTTATTGGTAGATACAATCTCAGGGAGGCAGGAATACAGTGCAAAGAAAGTGAGGCACGAAGGAGGAGTTGCAAACACAAAAAAGTACATAAGCAAACTGACCATAGCATCAGCAGAAAGGCAGTTGATTGCTTGGTTCTGCACAGTGTTTTCCAGACAGTTGTAACCCTAGAGCAGGGGTGGGCAATCTTTTTCTGTGAAGCTCATAAAGCAAATACTTCAGACTTTGCAAGGCGTGTAGTTTTTGTCACAATTACTTAACTCAGCTACTATAGCATGAACTCAGCCATAGACAATAAGCAAATAAATGGGCATGGGTGTGTTCCAATAAAACTTTATTTATAAAAATAGGAGGTGCTCTAGATTGGTCCTGTGGCTGTTGTTTCATAATCCCTGTCCTAGAGAGAAAAGGAGAAAAATTTACTTGCCTTTTCCTTCTTGTCTCCCCTCTCTCAATGGCCAAAGTTCACCCGATGAGGCATTATACTTTTGGACTTTGTTACTTGCCCCTCCAGGAAATCACCTGGGAAACAGATTGCACATACTACAGTGTAGGGCATCATTTAAGCTTGGAAATGTCGGAAGAATTATAGATTTATAGGTCAGTTCAGTTTGGACCTGGTCCCAAGAGCCAGTGTTGCTGCCACTGCAGTAGGAGAGACTGAGATGCTGATGGTGTGAGGACCAGGGACAATGGTGATGGCTCAGGTTGTCACTAGAACAAGCAGCCACAGGCTGGGGACTGGGACCCCGGTGGGGCTGATTCCCATCTGGCGAACTGCTTAAACTGGGTCTGGTAATGCAACCCATTCAAATACGGACTAAAATGATCTACAAAAGAAATATAAGTGAGAAGAGCAGATTGAAACATATCTGACCTGTCCTTTGCTTGAAAAGTTGTTAAATTACCACCACTCGAAGACTGTGAAGAACATTCTCTAGAATGTTGCTAAAGGCATTTTCCTCATTTCTTAATGCCTGAGCATTAAACTGGTACTGAGAAAATTGGGATATAGGCAACATTTAGGGATAAGACCCTAAAAGGCATAGCTGTTCTCCCCAGGTGCCCCTTTGGGCTGCTATAATCAGTAGAATAGTTAGTTGGTGAGATGGCCACAGGAGATCTGGCCCTATGAGTCACACAATAGTAGGCCAAACCCAGGACATTGTAGTCAGAGAGTGTATTAGTCTGTTTTCACATTGCTGATAAAGACACACCCAAGACAGCATAATTTATAAACAAAAAGAGGTTTAGTGGACTCACAGTTCCACATGGCTGGGGAGGCCTCACAATCATGGTGGAAGGTGAAAGGCAGGTCTTACATGGTGGCAGACAAGAAAGAATGAGAGCCAAGTGAAAGGGGTTTTCTCTTATAAAACCATCAGATCTCGTGAGACTTACTCACTACCACGAGAACAGCATAGGGGAAACCGCCCCTGTGATTCAATTATCTCCCACTGGGTCCCTCCCACAACACATGGGAAATATGAGAGCTACAATTCAAGATGAAATTTGGGTAGGGACACAGCCAAACCATGTCAGAGAGCATGGGTTCAAATCTTGGTTTCAGCTCAAGAAGTAGAGTGGCTCAGGACAAGCTACTTGAGTCCATTTCCTTCTTTATAAAGTATTATTTCTGTGAGGATTAAATGGGGTAGTATGTAAACTGACAGAGTGCCTGGCGCACATCGGCATTTAATAAATTGCAACTATTAGCTACTTTGTGTGTATACCTAGAGAGGTAGCTTCCTGTGGGTGACACAGTTGGTTTCTATTGCCATCTTTACCATGTACTATTGTCAACATGCATGAGTGGCTTCATCTGTATGAACCTGAGTTTTTCCATCTGTCAAATGAACATATTTTATGCCCACCTGTAGGGTTTTGTTGGGAGTATAAATTATTTAATATGTATATGAAGTACCTAGTACAGTGTTTGCAATGTAGGAGTTAACTCAATAGTAGTTACTATTATTACAATTTTAATTCATAATTCATCTCATATAAAAGCATAGTCTAACAAACAAAAGCAACCTCTGTGTGGTGTCTGTGTTTCCTCAGTAGCCTCTTTCTAGAAAGATATAGAGGTGGGTAGTGAGCAAAATGGCTAAGGATGTGAATGTATTACTTTTTTGTTTCAATCTTAGAGTTGTCTGTTAATATCAGTGTTGTCATGAGCATTGTACAGTGGACTAAACTGACCAGTTTGAACAACACAGGCTCTGACCTCTAGTAGCTGTCGCATGACGCTGTGATAGTAGGAAGCAGAATGAAAGCTCTGCTTTTTTGATCACCAACTAACTCTCAAATACTCTACTGGTTTGCTGTACATATAGTTAATCACCACCACAATCCTAAGGGTAGACACTCTTCTTGTCATTTCCAGTTTACTGATGCTTGGAGAGTTTATGTAACTGAGATCCTGGTTGTTCTGGTGCCAAAGCCCTTGCCATTTAGCTGCTGCACCCTGAGCACCTGAATGGGAATAGAAGTCACAACATTTTCAGCTCTGTCTGGGCCATAATCTCAGCTGGTGAGCTGAGAATATCATACCGATTTCCACACCTCAGTTTCCTCATCTCTAAAATGAGGCAGTGTATTTTATAGACTTTAAGTTCACTCTAGGTCTATAGTTCTGAATGCATTGATTAGAAGAAATGAACATAATAATGAGAAGTGCATGTGTGACTGGGAAGGGGTGGGAATCTGATATTGTTGGAGAGAGGAAATAGGGAAGATACGTGCCCTTGCTTCTTATCCTTGCCCCTGTAGCTTGAGGCATGTATGCCTTCAGTGGGCAGACATGCTGAAGTTCTTAAAACATAAGCTAGCTCACATTACTCCAATCCCTCTCCATCTCAGTTCAGGTGAATGACTCCTCCAATGGCCTATCAGACTTGCCCAATTGCCCCGTCACCCTTTATCTCACAGACTTTGCCTATTCTGCCCTTACTCTCTCTACCCCACTGTGTTCACCTCCTGCTGGTCCTGCAACACACCAGACACACTCCTGGCTCAGACCGTCACGCTTGCTGGTTCTTCCTGCCTGAACAGCCTCAAAGCTGGACCCCTCACCTTCTTGGGGTCTTTGATGAAATGGTATTTTCTCCACAAGGCCTTCCCTGACCACCGGCTTAAAATCACAAACTCCATCTTCCCCAGCAATCTCTATATCGCCCCTGCTTTGTCGTCTCCATAGCGCTTATCACCATTAAACATACTGTAGCTTTTAATTTTATATTTTTATCAATTGCCTGTCTTCCCTCCTATAGAGAGGGAGAAAAATGTCTGTATTGATCACTGCTGAATGTCCCTGCCTCGAACAATCCTAGCACATGTTAAATGAGTGAATAATCAACATTTGAAAAATATAGAATAAAGCCATGTAACCTTGTATATGTGCAAGGTATCACTCATATAAATAAACTAAAAGTTTGTATTCATTAGTTAACTTTGCAAGATAACATTTACCTCAATTATTATCAGTCTGTAATGTATATCCAAACTTTGAATGAAGGATGAAAATGCTCTTTAGAAAAATACCAACTTAAGAATTATCTGTAGATTTCAGTTTTTCTGCCAACAATGCTTAAAACAAATTATAATTTATGTGTACGCAAATGTTTAAAATTCCAAGTTTATACATTCTGTGGAAGTTCTATATCATGGCTATCAAAATCATTAAAACATCTTCAAAACTAATTAGCATATAATGTAGACTTACAAAAAAAAGTAACTCATTAAAAAAAAATTCTACTTAAATTGAATTATAATGATCTTGATTTGTTGCTGAAACCAATATTGGGAAACTACCTTGTTATGATTTCTAGTGCAACCCCTGACTATTGTAACCAGTGCTTCCCAAACTTTTTTTTTTTTTGAGACGGAGTCTCACTCTGTCACCCAGACTGGAATGCAGTAGCGCAGTCTCGGCTGACTGCAAGCTCTGCCTCCTGGGTTCACACCATTCTCCTGCCTTAGCCTACCAAGTAGCTGGGACTACAGGCACCCGCCACCACGCCTGGCTAATTTTTTTGTATTTTTAGTAGAGACGGGGTTTCACCGTGTTAGCCAGGATGGTCTGGATCTCCTGACCTCATTATCCACCCACCTTGGCCTCCCAAAGTGCTGGGATTACAGGTGTGAGCCACTGCGCCCGGCCCCCAAACTTTAATATGCATGTAAATTACCTCAGTTCTTGTTAAAATGCAGATTACAATTCAGTAGGTCTGGGGTAGGGCCTGAGATTCTCCATGCCCAAGAGTCATACAGGTGATATGGATGCTGGTATTCAGACCATCTGAAGTGAAGTGGAGCCAAATTCCTAGTACATCTGCCATCTCTTAATACAGACACACACACACACACACACACACACACACACACACAATTTTTAGAGACAGGGTCTTGCTCTGTTCCCCAGGCTGGAGTGCAGTGGCACAGTCATAGCTCACCTCCAGCCTCAATCTGCTGGGCTCAAGCAATCCTCTCACCTCAGCCTCCCCAGTAGCTGGAACTACAGGTATGCCCACTATGCATAGCTAATCTTTTTTTTAGAGATAGGGGTCTTGCTATGCTGCCCAGGCTGGTCTCAAACTCTTGGGCTCAAGCGATCCTCCCACCTCTGTCCCCCGAAGTGCTAGGATTACAGGTATGAGCCTCCACACCCACCCCCTTCTCCTAATATTACCATTTTGGCATCAAATGAAATCAAAATAAAGGAGATATTTTTTGCAGAAGAAGCTTCATTGATACACTGACAAGCTGATATCATTTAGTGCTAAAAGGAAATAAAGAGAGAAGCTTGCTGTTGCAGACATCACATCAACTGGAGAAATAAGTGCGGGAGGGCTGATTCACAGAATTCCCCTTATAACATCTGATGTTTAAAGAGATATAGTAAGACATCCTCACTCTTTTGCAGGAGTAGAACTTGTTTCAGCCATATCCTAGTCTCAAACAGGGCTTTAATATTTCTAACTGTAATTACCTTTTTTTCTAATAAGACAGCAGAGAGGTGAAGAGAACTGAATACCTTTTTTTCTTTTTCTTTTTTTGAGATAGTGTCTTGCTTTGTTGCTGGGGGTGGAGTGATGGCGGCGGGACGATCATAGCTTTCTGCAGCCTCAAACTCCTGGGCTCAAGAATCCACCTGCCTCAGCCTGCTGCGTAGCTGAGACTATAGGGGCACATACCACTATGCCCGGCTAAAGGACTGAATAATTCTAAAACATGCAAGGAGATTAAGGGTGGGGGACATCCACAGCTTTATTTTTTAATGCAACAAGCTTAGGAATTACACAGAAAATAAGAGAAGCTTGCCTCTTTTTGCCATTGCTGTCATTCAGTATGGGTCATAGAAACTTGGGGAAGAAGGTATATCTCAAGTGGCTTTACACACATAAGGTTCAGTTTTACAGGTGGAGTGTAGCTCATGGGTGGAGTGATCCATATTGTGGCAGTAATTAAACATCATTGGTCTCCTCCCTGGAAGGAGTTCCATTTGTTTGAAGTGGGCAACCAAAACTTCTTTGGTAGTGGTTAGTGACAGCACCCAGAAACCTATTCCCAACTTAACTCTCGATTGACAGGAAAATATGGGAGGATAACCATGTAAGAGTTGTTTTTCTATGTCCAGAAAGCTCCATTGTTGAAGGAAATAATTAATCCAAATATGTCCTTATGCTAAGTTGACTAATAGAGCTTTTTTCCACAGGGATCACTTTGATCAAGTTGCTTTGTGTTTTGTCTTCTGGTCTGGTACATGCTTTTGAGTCAATCAAAAGCATGTATCAGACTAAACCACTGTAGTCAAGAAACAGGTAAAGTATTACTTTCCTAGCTGCTTCTAGGTTGAATGGCAGCAAAATCATCCTGAGTTATTCTTTTAACTGACTTGTGCAGTCTTACATTCCTCCCTTCTCCATGTCCAGAAAAGAGAGGGTAATGGTCTCTGTTTTCTTTGTAACCAGGATCACATTCAACAGCTCAGGAACTTACTCTGAGAGTAGAATAACCTCAAACTTCATCCTTCTTGTCTGTCTTTCTCTTTCTTTCCCTCCCTCCCTCCCTCCCTCCCTTCCTTCCTTCCTTTTTCTTTTCTTTTCTTTTCTTTCTTTCTTTTTCTTTCTTTCTTTCTTTCTTTCTTTCTTTCTTTCTTTCTTTCTTTCTTTCTTTCTCTCTCTCTCTCTCTCTCTTTCTCCTTCCTTCCTTCCTTCCTTCCTTCCTTCCTTCCTTCCTTCCTTCCTTCCTTCCTTCCTTCCTTCCTTCCTTTCTCTCTTCCTCTCTCTCTCTTTCTTTCTTTCTCTTTCTTCTTTACGTTCTTTCTTTCTCTTTTCTTTCTTTTCTTTCCTTTTTTGACAGAGTCTTGCTCTGTCACCCAGGCTGGAGTGCCGTGGTGCGATCAAGGCTCACTGCAACCTCCACCTCTCGGGTTCAAGCAATCCTCCCACCTCAGCCTCCTGAGTAGCTGGGACCATAGGCATGCACCACCACACCTGGATGATTTTTTGGTTGTTTTGTTTAATTTTTAGTAGAGACGAGGTCTTACTGTGTTGCTCAGGCTAAATGACTTTACTCTTTCTCACTTCTGCAGTCATAAAACCAACCCCTTCATTTTGAGGACACCTATGATCATACGTTTATACGCTCCTTTAAGCAACATCAGGAAGTTGAGACCGATTAGTTCCTCCTTATTTTCACAGACAAAATTGGCCACATGATAAATATTATGTCTTTTCCTCAGAAAAAGCCAGTCCTGGATCAATGTTAAAAATTCCACAATTTGGTCTATTTCTTCAAGCAGTCTTGTTTTATTAGGGTTATAACAAATAAACCAAATATTGCCTTTGCTCCTCTCCATTTTCTCCTGTGTACAGAGGTTGCAAAGAGCCAAGATTGGAGGAAAATATATGATTTTTGAAAGACTAAACAATGTTACTACTTTCCTATAGAATTTTTCTTCCACATTTGTCATATAGTAAAAATAATAGGTAATACTTATGTCACACTCATGATGTGTCAACATTGAAAGGATTTTCCCTTTGTGAGTGCATTTAAACTTTAAAGCCTCCCTGTAAGGGAGATACTGTTTCTCTGCTTTCCACATGAGGAAGCCGAGGCACAGAGAAGTTAAGTAACTAGTCCAGGACCATGCCAGTAGTGCCAGAGCTAGGATTTAAACCAGGCAACCCAGCACCCTAATTCATGCTCTTAACCTCTGAGGCATAATGTTTGTCACCAACTAAAGCAGACCTATGTACTATAACTTCCAGTTCCTACTAAATTGTTTTTTTCTTTCTTAAATCCTATTTGGGGATATAAGTTCTATGATTAATTGGTAACTAAATGATTTTTCAGATTCACCAACTGCCTTCTCTCTTTGACAAGATTAGACTCTGTTGTTTATGTTGCCTCAGAATTTCTCCCCCTAATTCTCAATAATTTTGTCTCAGTGAAAATGGTTCTGTTTCTCACTTGCTAACAGATTTCATGATCACGTAAATGAAAAATACAATAATTATAAAGAGAACTATAGAATCTGTATTCAGGTCTGTTTTAGCATTTGAAACAGTCAAAATGCAAAAATGAGTAACGTGGATTAAAGGAGCCAGCTCTACATGTCCTAGGAGGTGATTTGTAGATCAGAAATCCTATTTCCATTTTACAGGCAGGCAGTGGGCACACACGCTGTGCGTAACGTAGGAATATGTTTGCTTAATGACTTACCAGATCTAGCGCCAGTTCTGGTTTATGAGCATGGCCCTGACTGTTGCCATGTAGATGATGGATTGTAATAAATGTGTTCAAGGACATTAGATCACATCTGCAAAGAGATTCAGAGAATATCTACCATACAGCGTGGAAGAATGTTGCAAACGTTTCTTATTAAGAAAAGGCTTTTTTTTTTTTTTTTTTTTTTTTTTTCGTGGAGGTCTTACTTCATCTTTCTGTCCTTTTTTCTTTAACTATGAAAACTATACAATAAATTCTTTTGTCATTAAATCAACCTTCAAATCTACTAAAATATATCTTGGGATATAAATTGTTACCATTAGATGACAGCTTTGTTTGAATTCACTTCATAGCCTTGATTTTCTTTGAGTTCATTTTTATCAAAGCAATATATTGAATAAATGTATTATACAAAACAGCAGTTGTTGAATTCTGGTGTGTGTGTGTGTGGAGTGGGGGGGTCATACAGCTAGGGACACACTTGTGTTTCAAGGTGGAAACTGGCATTCCAAATTTTAGTCAGAATTATTTTTTATGGCTTAGTTATAAACCCACAAAACCATGGCCTCATAATGTAAATGCTGACATAACCTTTTCTTACGCCCAGCTATAAATCAAGGTGCTATAAAATGCCATATTTGAAAATAAATCTAGGTAAAATACTGAGTTAATGTTTGTTGGGAGAAAGAGAAAAATCAATTTGTTAAAGTCTTTCAGTTTTAGCTTTGACTAAAATATAGACACGTTTGAGTGTCTTCAGTAACAAAATAAAATGTAAACTGGTTAACAAATACAAGTAAAATCAACGACAAGAATAGTTTTTAAGTAAAGAAAAAGAAACTTCAATTCATCATTTACTACTTTTCAACCCAAAAATCAAATCTATGAATGCCATTGGGAATTGCTTCCCTAAGGAATTACATTTCCATCTCACATGTTTCGCTGGAGATTGCAAAGGTACTCAGTTCCTTATTAGTGACTGTGGAAGGCTCAAGAGCAAGGGAGTCAAACAGAATAGTATGCCGGCAGAATTTGCATTGAACACTTGACGTCATGTGTCATCCGACACTGGCTTTTCCATCAGGTCATTTCAGGATAAGGTACTACTGAAAAAGCATAACCACTTTCAGTAGATGAACTGCTGACAAGTTTCATGGGTTTGGCTGGCATTCCAAAGTTTATTTTAGTTAATCTGCATTCTCATTGGCCTGCAATGCTCAGTGAAAACTTGCTTTCAGTGAACACTTTCATTACTTTCTGATTGTACTGGTATCAGAAACACCACAACAAAAAATCTGGAGAGACAGACTTTTATAGGAGTAATTGTTTTAGGGAAGGAAGAGGTATGAAGGGTATATTGTTTTTGTAACACATGGCAACTGCAGGCTGTGGTATTTACCAACGACAGTCTAATTGGTTTGATGATGAGTTGTTCCGAGGAACCATTTGGAATTTATAGTTTCTGAATTGGGCTCCAAAGAATTCTCATTAATTGATTAAATAGAAGGTACTAAGGGGTAAAATCTATTCTGAAATAGCACTGTGAATCTGCAGAAATTTTAGTTGTGTTTTTAATCTCTATAGATAATAATTAAGCTGAAAAAGTGGTAGGATAAAGAGAAAACACCACATGTCACTGAATCTTAGGATCTTAGGGCTAAAAGAGACCTTGTAAGTTATATGATAATTCTCAAATTTTCTTATATTATATCTTACCATTTGCTATGAAAAAAAATCTGATTTCTTTCTGGATGATAATGTATGTAAAATGCTGTTTATGGTTTGGTTGTGGTTATAGAAAACCCATGCTCTGTTTAGACCACTCTGTGTGAGTGTGCCACTGTAGCTATGAAAGTTTGGTTGGAGACATATTTAAGGATTTGATTATACATTCAAAGAATGATAGCTGAGTGGGAAAGGAGGCACCAACTTGAATTAATAGAAATGCATGGGTAAACAGAAATAACCCTATTGTTGGGCTTTGTCAAAAGATAGATTTGAAAACACTGTTTAATCCTGGAAGTCAGATGAACCCTCTCAAATCCCAAGGATCTCATCCCTGCAATGTGAAAAAGGTCAATCTGCTGTACTTACCAGTGCTGGGGCCGTGAGAAAGGCAGCAAAGAAGGGTTCCCTTTCCACCGATGGCTGTTCCCAGCCATCCTCAGGGCTTATCTCACTGTTCAATCTGATTGCCTTTTGTGTCAGGAGGAGAAGGGGAATGATACCCTGACCCTTTGCTGTATAAAGCAAAAATTTAAAGAGATCAATGGGGAACTATTCACTTTGAGTGGGTACAGAGAGTGGAAGGAAACATGACATACCCATGTCTTTCTCAAGATACAGTAACTTGACCCTCTATTAAAATGTGGCACCAAAGATGCCAGCTTTAGTCCAGAGTGGAATGTATTCCCGCCATAGGGCAGCGGGAGGGGCTAAAGCTTGGGTAGCTATTTCCTCCTCTATAAGCAGAGGATGGCACTATGGGAAGGGGAGGGAGAAATGTCCTTCCCCAACACCATACTTCCCTTCTGACAATGGGATCCTTGGCATAGTCTCCATACCAAATTACTGCCTGGAACTTGCTTGAATACCTCCATAAAGTGGATGTTACTCCTAGTCATCCGTTAAAATTCAGGATACTGGTAGGAAGTTCTAATATGGAACCAAATCTGTCCCATCACTTCCACCACATGCCTTGGTGTTGTACTTGGAGCAGCAAAGAACAGGGCTCATCATACCACTGATTTCCAGATATTTGAAACAGTTTTCTCTCTCCACACATCCCTCCCCCTAAAAGTATGACATCAACTCATGAAATAGAAATGCATTCTTGAGAGAGCACTTGGAAGTGTTTTCTGAAAAATAAGGATACTTAAATCAGTTTCCTCTTAGGAGCCCTTCTTCCCATCATCATATTGCAGCAGGGGAAAGTGAGGATGGAGCCTGAGGGAAAAGTGGCATTGACTGGCAAGGCAGCCCAGCAACAGCGCTGTGGGGCCTCTTCTGTCCTCTCACTAGACAGCATTGATGGCTCCTGCCCCTCTCTGTGAATATCCTTTTGCCTCTGCTCTCCAAAGTGAAATTCTGCACAGTCGGGAGGATTGGTGCAGAGTTAAGACACGTAGAGCCAAGAAAATAAAGAGTCAGATGTCCCAGCAGCTTTCAGTGCATCCCGATTCTCACCACCCCCAGAGCACCATAAAAGTAGGAGGGACCAGATGAAGACATTTAAAAATTGGTTCTGCTCCACAGTGATCTGGTGCGAGCTGGGGCTCAGCTGCCTTGGGGTGGCTTGAGAAGCTCCTCTCTGGGGTCAGGACATTGAGGTGGCAGCTCCACTTCTCTCTGAGACCCCCTGATGCACCGTAACTTTGAAGTAAGAGAATGAAACTTTAAAAAACATATTTAACTTAACATACAATCTAATGAAACCAAATACCATAGAAATCCAACAGAAGTGTATATTCATAGTAATGGCCAACTTCTGGTCTTTTGCAGAGATCTGTAACTGAGACAAGTGTGTGGGTGTTTGTGTCGGCTCCGTGCCATTCATTGGGTCTACAGTGAGTTCTGCGTGATTTAGGAATTCCACGTATCCCATACGTTACAAAGGAGAAAGGAAGTGTATTTATGTGATGTGTTAAAAAACAAAACAAAACAAAATAACCCCCCTCCCCCCATAATGTAAAGGCCCGCACTTTTTAAACTGTGTACTGGCTGCTGGGAGTGAGTTATATAAACTAGAGGACTTTCTCTGACATGAATCTGAGCTGACATATGCATTGTTGCATGGCCACTTATGTAACAACCATTTTGGTGGGGAATTACTGATTGAGTACTTTGCATGACTATGAAAGAAACATTCATAAGAAAGAACAAGTGTAACATGAAATGCAGATAAAGTAAACTTACTTTTCAGCCACCTGCCTATGACTTGGCAAAATGTGAGCCTCTGTAGTCACCATGTATGAATCTAAGATCTTCCAAGTTCTTTCGTAACCTTGGGAATTCATTAAGAGTATTGGGGTCTGTCACAAGGTGAGTGTTGAGTGGATAAGATTGAAAGAGCAGCAGATAAAGCTTTCTTTATTTCTTTCTTATTACATCACATGAACCTCTGGGTTCCTAACCACATTAAGAAAAAAAAAAAAGAAAAAAAGAAAACTCTAAATGATGATTGATAAAATGTCAAACAACTTCAGACCTTTGTTGACATTTGCTCTCTTGGAATCCTAATAACTATATGACATATAACACTAAAGTAATGTAACTTTGAAAAAAGCCAAAAAACAATACAGAAGAAATAAATGTGCATTATCTCTTTTGAAACGGTCATGCTTGAATGCTAGCACTTAACTCAATGATTATTCAAAATCACTTTTCTAATCTCTCTGCAAGGGTCTACAGTTCTAGGGATATTACTGTGAGTGTCTTAGGGTGTGCCTCGGCCTTGGCAGTCTGGCACATGCCTCTTGTCTAGCACCCCCTTTTATGGGGAAATTTGATCTAAAAAGATCAAATGATGTGTCCAAAGACACAGAGAGCTGGGACCAGAGCCAAGATCTGTTTTCCAGGATAGCATTTTGGCCACAGCATTCTTCTGCCTTTTTCCTTCGTGGGTGGACTTAATTTTTGGAGAGAAAAAAGTGTAAGTTACTCAAAGCCAAATCCAGTGAATAAAATGGGTGATCAACTCCATGCAATGTGGCAAACCTTCACTGGGTACCAGCTATATTCCAAGCATCCTGGCAAAGCTGCATGGGACATGAGAGATTCTGAGGTGCGGGTCATGACCTTAAATTGACTGCAATCAACACGTCAAAAAAATGAGCTACGATTACAGTGAAATTGAGAGCAGTTTCCTTGGATTCTTAATTCTGTATTATGTCCATAGACTTGGATTGATAAAACCATGAGAGAAAGCACTTACTTTAGTTAAGTACCTGTTTGCTGTGTCCTTCTTTCAAATTCACGACAGAATTGAAATGAACAAAAGTGTTAGTTTATGAAAAGCATTGAGTCTTTAAAATGAAAATGGGACCTAACATTTTAGGTAAGGGTACAATTAGTATTTTCTGTAAACACTGTATACATATATTTGGAATATATGTGTACTGCCAAGTTGCTATGTGGATACCTTTGGGGAAACAAAATCAACACATCCAATCTGTGGTAACAGGCCTTTAATCAATCCTCTGCTATTCTAGAGTCTTTCAAATATGGTCAGCTCTTAAACCTGCTGCTTTTTAAAATCCTGAAATAAAAATAATAAATACTTTGTTAATGTAGTTTGTCTGTTTCAATTAATTTATATTATGGTGACAAAACTAGCCTAGAAACGCAAGGTCATTGTCGCCATCTTTTCCTATTGTTTATATATAAATAAAATGAGTGTCTTTTTATAGGAATACCTTTCTATTGACTTACCATCAATAGAGTTATGAGTTAGTTTTCTAGTAAGAATATTCATTTAAGAGATTAACACTTGTTGAACACACATTAGATGTCTGGCACATTTTATAAGCTTTTAATTATTTCATTTATACATTTAATCCTCATACTAACTCCCTGAGGTAAGTGTTACTAACTCAGTAAGGGAACTGAGGCTCAGAGAGGCTAATAAATAAATTACCCAAGGTCGCAGAATGAAAAAGCAGCTGTACTAAGATTTAAACACAGACCTGTGGGGTTGCTGAGCTGTCTTCTTTTTACTACATTATCTGTGCATGCGTCTTTACATCAGAATGCTCTGTGGCCTTTCCCTGGCATAATCAAGGGTATACAGTGCCAGATTACTAGCTTTGCAGGAGGACCAAGCTAGAAATAAATGGTTGAGAAAGTAGGAAATGGTAATTAGTTAGGTGATCTAGAAACTCTCAAATCCCATCCTTGGCCTACCACACTTCCCTGAAAAACCTCCAAGAAATACATATGCACAGAAAAGAATGTCTGGCAAACACAAGCACTTTACAATTATCTGTGTCTTTGACCAATAGTTCTGTATATTTCCTTGGGGATCTAATCTGGACCTTGCGGAGAATCCCCAAACACCTACTTAGACTGGAAGCTGCCCCAAGGTGCCTCCCTTCCCACTGCCTCTTTCTGGTTCCCACTTGGCTTCTAAGGGGATAGGGGATAGAGGGGGCACATATTCCTAACTGGGACCAAGGCCCGATCCTATTTTACTTTGCAGGAAAGAGGCAAATTCAGAAACAGGTATTTGGGTTCTTTCCCTGAGAGAACAAATCCTAGAGACCTGAGTCCTTTAATCCTCACTTTCTGGCACACTCCAATTTTGACTTCTATCCTAAACCCTGTGAAAATTATTAGCCTGAGGACCAAAAAATGATACATCCATAGCAGATGGATGAAGGATAGTAAAACAGTGATGGTATACTACAGAGAAGGGTGGGGAAGCTATCAGCGAGCAGTATGCATTGACCTGATGGATGTCCAGCTCATGATACTATCTTTATTCATCCTGTGCACTAATTTTCTGAGTCAACTAACCTCGATCTATTTTAAGGTTGGGTGAAATCATTTCAGCAAAAGGATAAAATAAATACACATGAGTCACACTTGACCAAGACCTTTATGCGTTTTAGTGGAAATGATTTGATGTGCACTTTGGGATTGAATACCTTCAGAGAAGAGAGTTGCTCACCAAATACCTGAAACAAGTATTCTCCAAATCTGCAGCTGATGGATTTAGCTAATGGAAACAACAATTATGGAGTTTCAATTATGGAGGTTTTTCCCAAACCTATCACTAAGGCTCTACCAAACTTTCAAACCTATCAAATCAAACTTATTAGCTCATACAGTTTCCAAGCTATATTAC
The DNA here is from genome assembly GCF_003255815.1 of Theropithecus gelada. Taxonomy (NCBI): domain Eukaryota; kingdom Metazoa; phylum Chordata; class Mammalia; order Primates; family Cercopithecidae; genus Theropithecus; species Theropithecus gelada. The sequence continues at coordinate 145,782,214 of NC_037672.1, forward strand.
ATAATAGGGCTGTGTGTGGTTCTATGAAGCTAGGCCCGCCTTTTCTTTGTATAAGAATGGAGATTCATTTACTGTTCTAATTAGAATAAATGGCTAAGCATGGGCAAGGAGTTTCAAAGAAGTCTTGATGAATTGAGATAATTCTGGGACAAAACACCTATTTGAGTCCCAACAGATAAATATTACTATTTTATCGCCTACATGTATAGTTTTTCTTTCTCCTTAAATATTGCCTCCTGTTGGTGCAATCTTCAGAAGTGTGTGTTGTATCCATGTTTTCTAAAGTGGAATTCAGTGTGGTAGATATTATTACTTGACAGGTCAAAAGCTATAACCTCTTTCTGCCTAACAAAATCCGAAGTTTGCTTCAGTAGGCTATGTACCAGCTCATGAATCATGATTGGATTCATTGTGACAATTCTTTCTGCTTTGCCAGATACTTGCTATTTAGCCTTCTTTTCATCAAGGCATGGCCATATGACTCAGTTCTGGCCAATGTGGCATAGAGGAATTCTTCCTGGGGCTTCTTTTTCCCTCCTTGATTAAAAAAAAAAGAAAAAACATAGTCCTCTTCATTCCTGCTGGAGACCCTGAAGTGAGGATGTGATTCTTTGAAGTACCGCAACCATCTTGCAATCATGGGGTAGCAAGCACAAGGAAGAAATGGCCATGCCCTGTGAATGGCAGAGCAGAAAGATGACTAGCCTGCTGTACTCAGTCACATCCCTCTGCAATAAGATATGGTCCCAGGGAGTGAGGTTGAAGAGGTAGACCACTACAGGCAACTTAGACATGTCATGAGAAAGGAAGCCTAAGGGGCTTCAAGAATAAGCAAAGATAGCACAAACGAGGGGCACCCATCTCAAAGTTCCAAAAGATGGTGTAGGCAGATCAGGAGTTAGCCAGATCAAGATGGATGGAAAAATCCTGTAAAGAAAGGAACCCAAGCAGAGAGACCAGCATGTCAAAGGCAGTGCTATTAGAGAGAACATGGCCTGATTGCTGAGTTTCTGGGGTGTAGTTCAGGAAGATGGAGCATCAATGGCCAAGCAGGTAGTGATGACAGATGAGGCCAGAGAGAAGGGCAGCATCCTGATTCTAAAAAGTCTCTCATGATGGACGGCAGATTTTGTACTTTATTCTGATGATGGAATGCTATTGAGGGAATATTAGATGTTACGTGACTATATATCATACATATATTTTATATTCTAGAAGTTCTAAAACTTGGAGACAAAGAGATATGTCGGGGTGAGGAAGAATATGGGAGGATATAATGGATATTTAATCTTCTAACAAAATGCACAGACTTCACTTAGTGTGTCTTACCCTGGGTCAGTGATATCCTAGGAAATGCTCCTTTGGTATCAACGGGAAGTTTTCACACATAAAGAATAGGGGGTCATGTCTCTTGAGTATGAAACACACAAGGCAGATTCTTAAGCTAAAGCATTCATACCAGCTGGGAAGAGGGGCTTTCCCGAGGAACAATAACTTCCCTCTACATCCAGGAAAGCCTCATGGTGTGGATGGGCATCAACAAGCAGGCTCTTCTGGCCCTCTTTGGGTGCTGACTCTGTGTTCCCAAGGGCCATTGATAAGCTAAGCGGGAATAGCCTAACCACAGGAATGCCTGCTGATAACAGGAAAGTAGGCGGCTGCATTTCTGAGTCATGGCTGATGCCGCTGCATCCACTGCCAAGGTGTAGAAAAAAGAGACAAAGTGGTCAATTCTAAAGATTTATCAGTCTGGGTTGGCAGCTCTTTGGGAATGGATATGTGGCAAATGTGTCTCGCCCTCTGTGTGTGTGTGTGTGTGTGTGTGTGTTGGGGGGGGAGCGGGGGAGAGAGAGAGAGAGAGAGAGAGAGAGAGAGAGAGAGATCGATCTGTGCCAGAGCTGAGGCACAGATCCTATCTGTGCATAGATGTGTGCTGCTCTAGTGCCCTGTCTCCAAGTCTTCAGGAAAGACTACTTGACCAACTATTAATCCTGCTTCAGATGTGGAACCTGCTAGAATCCTGCCTTTACCTTCTAATACTTTGACTCTAGCAGCCTGAGAGCCACACAATTCAAAATGCAAACTGGGTTCTCCATGATCTCTACCTAGCACTTCATCCTCCTTCCCCGCCACTTCTCTAAAACCAGCTTTCACGAACGTGCACCTGCTTTACACATGGTTTCTCTTCTGCTTGGCAGAATCCTATGTATCTTTCAAGATCAGCTCAGGAGTCCCTTTCTCTAGGAAGGAGATTCTGCCTCCTCCTAGCTCCTCATGGAAATGATAACTGTACCTCCTCAGGGTTCCTTTTATTCCTTAAACAGTGTCCCTTAACTGATTGGATCCTTCTTTACGTTTTTACAAGTCTCTCTTGCATTAGATTGGGCCATGAGCTCTTGAAAGTAGGGACATGTTTTATTTATGTCTGTATCTTCAGTGCCTGGCATTTGATAGTAAACTCAATATATTTTCCCAGTGAAAATTAAGGGATGAATGAATTTTAGGGAAAAATAAGAGGCTATTTTGAGATTTCTTGATAAATATCTTTGAAGCAGTTTGGGAATACATATATAATAATTGGTAAAAATCTGTTAAAAAAAAGGGATGTTCAGCTCAGCATGGTGTTCATGGTAAAAATCCATAGTGATAAATTAGTCGTGTTGATAGCATGTACTTCGATATGATGGGAAGAGAATGGCACTTTGCTTCTGTGGTGTTCCTCCCAAACACCCATGACCTCAGTTTCATTGTGAGAAAAACCCCAGACAAATTTCAACCAGGAGACATTCTACAAAAATTTCTGACCAATACTTCTCAAACTGTCATGGTCATCAAAATCAAGAAAAGTTTGAGAAGCTATCACAGCCAAGAAGAGTCTAAGAGTCATGAAGACTAAATGTAATGTGGTGTCCTGGATGGGATCCTGGCACAAGAAAAGGACCTCAGGGAAGTTGGAAAACCTAGATGAAGTATGAACTTTAGCCAACAATATCAGTTTTCATTCATTAATGATAACAAATGTGCCATACTAGTGCAAATTCCTGTTAACAGGGTAACTGGGTGCGGGTATATGGAGACTCTTTACAACTTCTCTATAAATATAAACTCCTCTTTAAAAAAAAAAATTCAGGTATTGCTATGAGCTATTGGAGCAGAAAAAGATCAGGGAAGCTTGAATATGGACGGTTCTGAATATAAGAATTTTGAGTAATTAACCCAGGTTAAATTTCTTCAAAGGATCATGGATTTCTACCATTGTTCTTGCAGACACACATTTGCACACTCTCTTTTAGTTATCTTTCTCACACACACACACACACACCACACACACAAAACTGAACATTCATGTCTGTCTACAGAAAAGTGTGAGAAGGAGAGGCCATCTAGGGACAGAAACTACCAAATGAGGGAAAGCGTAGAGAACAAAATGAAGGAGGAGGTGAGCAAAATAAATTGTTAAGGTGCTGATTCATCCCTCCTGCCACTGTATGGGTAGAGACCTCAACTTGATTTAATCTATTTTTGGAAATTAAAAAATACATCATTTTGTTTTGGAGAAGATCTTTTGGAGTGACACAGGATAATAATAATTTCCTTTGACCTGGTTGATTTCACTATAATATAAACGTAATAAAGTTAGCTTCATTTCATTATTATGAGACATTCTTTCTTGTCTAATGCTATAACTCTGATTCTTGGAACAATGCCTGGGATATAGTAGTCACTCAATAAATATTTACTCACAAATGAATACATGACAAACATCTGTGCTGATGGCAAGGAATTCTATGTACACTGTCATACTTGTGCCTCTTGAGAACTCCATCTTGAGGATCCTTAAAGTCATAGAAGTAGCAAGGGACAGTACTAAGACTTGAAGCCGGCTCTACCTGGGTGCAAATTTCATGCTGTTTCAGGGCTGACCTGGTGCTTTAATCCCTTTTGTGTCCTTTGTTCCTGGCAAGTAATAGGTATCTCACAAATATTTATTAAAATATACATGTTATTTGCATAAATATAACTTCTGAGTAGAGTATTTGGTAGGGAATTTATTCCAACCTTTGTCCTTCAACCCAGGGCTATAAGTGTTTGCAGCTACCATAGCCTTAAGTATTTGCTCATAACCACAGATTCTGGCCTTACTCTTAGGTTAAAGGCAACAAAAGCCTAATTAACAGTCTTGAGCCATATAAATTAATTTCCATCTGAAACCATATTCATTTTTTTGAATTATCATACCCTATCACTGATTTATTATATATGGGATTTGTCATATATAACATGAGTTTATATATAGAGAGAGAGTGTTCATGTATGTTTATATAGACATATGGTTTATATATGTCTATATAAATTCTATATCTAGTTTAATGTATATATAAACATATAAACTCTGTGTGTGTATATATGCACACACATATATAGAGTTTACATATATATGTTTATATATAAACGTGTGTGTGTATGTATCTATATGTATACCTAAACTGGCCTTCTATGTCTGACTTTGCAGGACTGATGGGTTGGGGAATCTCTTCAGGAGATTGTAACCCTGTGAGTTGATTTTGTTTTTTTTGACATAAAGCACAAAGAATGAGATTTATGCACACAAAGACAACAGGTGGAACTGGCATACATTTACCCTTGGTCTGAAAGATGGCCTGGGCTACTTTGAGAAAGGAGAAGAGCTAGAAGCTGGCAGCCCAGCTTTTAGGAGAGCCTGTGAGAATACAGTCCAACTTCAGTCCCCACAGGGCACAACTGAGTAGGGGACACTGGCTTATGACTCAGGCACTCCCAGGACTGCAGCACTGGAAACAATTCATACTTGTGGCAAGGACCTGGCTGATTCCACAGCGGGCATTGGGAACAGGCTATGTCGAGGTTCCTGGAGGAAAGAGCAGGAAAATGGGAATAGGAGCAGACGTGTTTCTGAGCTCTCTGGAGAAACCACCATGGGATGCCTAGAACAGACAGAAGGTGGTTTGAGAGCATGCTGAGCTCCTCCAGTCATGAAGAGGCGGGTAAAGAGCTGCCGTAGTTGGGACGGTAACATTACTAAGACTTCACACAGAAACGAAGCCTGGAAGTGTTCAGGTTATGGGGATAGCTACCCAACAATACCCAGCTAGTATATGCAATTTAGATATTAAAACACTTATTATTAAGGAAATGCCTAAGTAAAAAAACGCTGAGGCTTCTTTGACAGAAGAAGAAAGTCATACCGAGTGACAAGTAAGTCTCGTTGGTGTTGGCTTACTGAAATTAAAGGGATTGGTATGAATGTTGTCACTTGATTTTCTTGATAAGTAGTTGTTAACTAGCATTAGCAAGAAAATTTTGCAATAGTAAATTTCATTACTAAAGGAACAGTGACCAATCTTCTACAAACCAGTATTTTAAAATAGTAATGGTTTCTCGTGGTTAGAAATACTATAGTAAGTCTTAGATGTCTCTAATCATTACCCTAAAATGTATCTCTTTCTCTTAAGTGCTTAAGTGGTCAGGGGGGAAAGTGATCTGAATATGTTTTCTTCCAAAACTTTATAAGGCAGAAGAATGGGATTGTTGGTTGTCACTTACAGTCTGGGTCAAGGAACTTGAGAAAAGAAGCTTTAGTGGGAGGCACAAGGCTAACTGGATTTTTTTTTTAAAGGCACATGCATAACATTTAAAAAATTATTTCTTGTCTTTTAAAAATCCTTTCTGAATTACAAGTGATAAATAGGCTGAACATTAGGGGAAATGAAGTAGTCTTCAAATTATGGCTTTATCAAGCTTCAAAATCTGCAATGAAAATTTTAGACAACTTGAATCAATTAGTTACCACTAAGCTAAGAGTAATAACTGTTATGCTTTTCTGATTAAACAGATTTCTACAGATTTGTCTCAATTAGGTATTTTATTCATTGTTCAAGGAGACGTTTCTCCTTCTATGCTAAAATATTTTGAAAAAAAGACCTTTACTTCATTGCCACACATTTCCCATTGCTCTACACATAGTAGGAGTGTGAGATCACTGTCTGCTCACCTTCGTAAAGTTTCCCATTGTCTGCACATAGTAGGAACTCCATAACTACATGAATGACAATGCTTGCCTTGTAGACTGCAAAATTCTGTTGTCATTTTCTTTCTTCTTTCCAATCTTGGATATTCATGTATCTCTGAAATACATCAGTTGAGTTTTATCAGTGGAAATCTCAGCATACAGTTAATAAATTTTGTAATAATTGAAGTTTAGTTAATTGATGAGTTATAAGTAATTGCCTTGAAAATCAAGAATAGGGCCGGACACGGTGGCTCAAGCCTGTAATCCCAGCACTTTGGGAGGCCGAGATGGGTGGATCACGAGGTCAGGAGATTGAGACCATCCTGGCTAACATGGTGAAACCCTGTCTCTACTAAAAAAAATACAAAAAACTAGCTGGGCGAGGTGGCGGGCACCTGTAGTCCCAGCTACTCGGGAGGCTGAGGCAGGAGAATGGCGTAAACCTGGGAGGCAGAGCTTGCAGTGAGGTGAGATCCAGCCACTGCACTCCAGCCTGGGCGACAGAGCAAGACTCTGTCTTTAAAAAAAAAAAAAAAAAAAAAAATCAAGAATAGGTTTTCTGTTACTCTACTTCTAGAAAATTGTAAAGTAGCCTCCATAATATTTTTTTTTTCTTACAGGAGTGTAAAGAGACTGAAATTAGGGAGAAGAATCAGTGAACACAGTGTACATCCTTTATTACTTATCCAAGAGAAGTTGAATACCTCCCTAAAAAAACTCCATCAAAATTTTTTTAAGTGTATGATGACATTTCCTTATAGTTTTTGGCATGGTTATCTCAACTCTGTTGCACACAGTGCATTGCTGAGAATATATTTTTCCAAAATTTTTATTTTACTCTCAAGACAGTGCTAGAAACAAGTCAATCATTGTTTCTGGAAGAAATTGAAATTAATATTACCCTTGAGGATCAGGAAAGAGCAGATGAAACCAAGAAAGTGTAATGTGCTTCATATGGCTGGGAATACAATACTGAACCAATCATATTTTGGCATCTGACATTAAATCTTATTGTTCCTATTTGTAATAGTATTTTCTCTCCTATACTGCCTCTGTGCTTTGAATAAATGAGGGTGCTCACAGCTGAGCTGATTGCCATGGTTACAGGAAATCTGTGTGTTACATCTCCTGGAAGCAAAAAAAAGTGGGTAGTTGAAGGTAAACATTGTCCTTCTTTTACTGAGAACAGTTCTCTCCAGGTGGCACCCCTGACTCATGCTCCCATTGAAAACTTTTAAGGAATGCACTAAGGTTCAGGTGCTAGTCCACCCTCCTGTCCCGCTCATAAATGCACACCCTTGATGCCCGATGTTATTCTCATCTCCAAAAGGCCAGCTAGCTTGGTTTCTGGAGATTGGGGGCTGGGAGCAGGTTTAGAGTTGCATACATAAATAAATCTGTGAGACCTATAAAGTTATATTTATTATTATAATGTATTTGGTAAGCATTGGTTTTGCCATTGGCACCAGACAGCTGAGTTTTGATACTTCTGATGTTGCAATAGCTAGCACTAACAGCGCTGGTACTAATGCCATGTCTTTCCTCTCTCCCCGGGAGATTGTGGAGAATTGGGCCTTCAAGCTCTGTGAGTAAACGGCTGGGTTACATTCAATCTTGTTTAGTTAAATTCATTTTCCAAGCATGTATATTTTTTTTCTTTGCAATTCATCAATTCATTGATGTATTGACCTATTACAAGCAACAAACACTGGATGTGTGGTGGAGGCAGGTGGGGGGTGGGGCATTGGGATACATAAACTCCTTTAGGAAAGGGGTTGGCCAGACATGGTGTTTTCCTAACTCCGAACCCACTTACCAGGTAAGAAAAGTACTTTACCCTAGTCTTCTTGGCCAGGTAATCTCTCTGCACCCCCAGGGCTAGAAGATCATGGAATATGGTGGAAGAAAATGCCTCTGTCATCATCCCAAGCATGTATTAAGAGCCTATTGTATGCCGGTTGTTCTACCAGGCTCTGGAATTACAAGGATAAATTAGTCTCTTCGCTCTCAAGGACTTGAGTCAGACAAGTGTTATCTTTCCAAGGATGAAAGAGTGAGCAATAAAAGAAGATTTCTTTAGACTTTTCATTCAGGTTTTCCAAAGAACCTGTGACTGAGAGTAGCATTTTCTGTTTGTTGAAAAAAGCCTTGCAGGTGTGAGAGGCCATGATTGACTCTGAATGTTTCAGTGATCTTGAAGGCTGGAGCTAGTAACTTCCTTCTTACTCTACACATTTTTCTGTATAGTTTAGCCCATATTTCATATTTCCTTGTGTCCCCATTTAGTTTATTTTTTTCCTGTCTACTCTTTTTGTCCTCATAATATATTTATAGATAAGTTTTAGCCCCCCTTTCTCTCTCTTATTGTAGCTAATTCCCTTGGTGTTGTAGTTCTATTGAAATTGGAATAGAAATAGGGAAGTTAATGTTATAATTCATTACCAATGAGTTCATACTTTTCTTTGCATAAGAAAGATATTCATGGCATGAACTAAGCTGACTGGTTTGCTCCCTGGAAGGAAGAGGTTTTATTTCTTTGTTACAGATCCAGCTTTTGGGCAAGGGTTGCTATTTTGTACAAAGCACTTTTTAAGCCTGATTCTGTTGTTGTGCAGGAAGACATCCAAAGAAAGCGCAATGTTTTAGGTAAACTGGTCAGTACCAGATCTTGATTGAGATGTATTCATTCCCTTTCTGTTTGTTTAGAGTGGTCTGGTCAGTCTTCTAGCAAAAATGTCTTTTAGAAAATGTTTGCTCATCTTCAGAATTAACTATGGGCAGAAGATATTGCTGTCCTGTCCCTGAAAGAAGAGAAACCATCTAGAATTGGACACACATTTCAAAAATTTAACTTCCATTTCAGAAGCTAGTCATCTTCAAAGAACTATCTGGGAGAATTTTAATAGCGATGTAAGAGTTTTCAACACATTCAATATTCATGCCGGTTGCTTTTCTTTGCCAAAATGGGATACATTTTTATCTTGTCCAAATAGATTCTTTGGTGTTTGGGCTGTTCAGATAGATTTGCCTCATGGATTTCAGAAGGGTCCTTAAGCTTTTTCATCTTTATCTGATTGAGATTATCTTATGTTTTGCAAGGATATGAGAAGGAAAGTGCAGTCTAACAGTGGGCCTGTCCATTTGCCATTTTTGGCCACATTGTGACTCCTGTGTTTGCTTGTGACAGTAGGGCACTTACAAACTTAGAATTGACATGGGCTAGGGCATGAAAGAGGTATATCCATTTATGGAATGGAGAAAATCTTTGAATAGTTAGACTTTGGTCCAAATTATTAGAAGTATATTTTTGCAAACAATTTTGGATTGCATTTTTTAGAGCCTGACATATCACTACATCAATCTGCTTGCCTTTTGAAGGTAATTGCTGCAAGAGGTATTAATCAGTTTCAGAAAGGGTGGATATTTGGAAACCTAGTAGGTCTCTAGGATTTTATGCAGTAGTTAAAACTGTGGTGTGTTTTAGTACATCCCTCCACCCCAGTACTCTCAAATCTCATAGATCGTAGCCCAATATGAAATTTACTCCCAGCAGACCACACAAACAGAAAGTAATTGGCAGGATTCACTTCTAAAATTTTACAGCGATATTTGGTCTTCTAAGAAGAACATTTTCAAGGGATTTGTGGAAACAATTGAAGATTAGGCATAACAGCTTGGTAGGTATAGCAGCAACTCTGAGGGGACACTTAAGTTTGGAATAGCAATGTAACATTGAACAGATATCAAACAACACCAGGGTAATCCATCTTAGGAGCCTTGGGTTATATATTATGGCTTTCCAAAATGGGCTCCTGTGTCCTAAATGTATTTTAAAATTAAAACAGAAACAGTACCTCTCTTCTTTGTTACTTCTTGGCTTAAGCCAAGAGAACTAAGATGCCTTCCCTGAATATCGAATTTTTTCCAATTCTCTGACAAACAAGTTGAAGGAGATGATGGGTTTGGTGTGTGTGCTGGTCAACCAGCTGCATCCTCTACAGGTTCTTTTAAATATTTTGTTTTTCTTCGGAGATTTTATTTCTGACTCTCAGTTTGTAATGTGGACATTGGCTAGGTATCCCAAATTCAGAGTGAGTAGCTGAAATATTCCCAAGCATGCAAACATGAAAAGAGGTTTGAGCTGTTTTGTTTGTTAGTGGGAAAGGGGGTTGTTTTATGTTTTCCACCAAACACCACTTTCACTCTTCCCTTTCCTCATTCTCAGGATGACTATGAGGAGTGACTTTCTCTACTACAGATTCAAGTTTTTGTCTTACACTAAAACATAATGTCTATGCAAACTAGGTTTTCTTCATCCTGGCTCTGAGTATTTCTTACTGTTTCTCTATTTCCTTTTTGGTTTCACTTGTCTCTGTGATCATGTATAAAACCAGAATCCCAGCTAATTATTTAATGGTGTCATTTTGACAAAAGGACAAAGCCCTAATTTTCATGGGTATATTTTCATGGGTATATTCATAAGGGTATAGTACAGACAGTAGAGCTAACTTTTCAAGTAAATACATTTATGTGAGAAGAACGGTGCTGTTAAAATAATACTTAGAAACTAGTCAATAGACATAAGTGTTAGAATTGAAAGTGCCATTAAATATCTGACACAGTGGTAAATTATTCTAGGTCCCAATTTCCTGATTCTGACAAATGAGAACGTTATGTTGATGTTTTCCCATTTTTTTAAACCCTAATATTCTGTGGTTTAGAAATTTATAATCTACAGACGTTGATTATAGTAATTAAAATTCCCTGTCCCTGACCAAACTACTATCTTTATGGTAACCAAGATTTAGAAGCATACCTCTGTGAAAGGAACATTCTTAGTTTGGTGAAACTAAAGCTGGCAAGAATTCTACATTTAATTGTTCATATTGAAAAAGCTGTTAACTACCAAGTGAAAGAAAGACATTTCTACAAAGGCCATCGTGGGTAGTATTTGGAATTGGTGGACATCTGGAATGAATCCTCTTCCACCTTTTCATTGCTCTTCCTCCCTCCCTAGGAATCCCAAAGCCAGCACGCTCTTGAACTTCAATTTTCTGGATTGTGAATACATAGGTAATGGGGTAGAGTATGCATCCTTAAATCCCCATGATTACAGAAGCTTGCAGTAACAAAAAAATCCCTGTATATTAAAAATTCATATATCTTAGATACAGGGTCTCACTGTGTCACCCAGGCTGGAGTGCAGAGGTGCAATCATAGCTCACTGTAACCTTGGACCTCTGGGCTCAGGCAATTCTTCCACCTCAGCCTCCCAAAGCGTTGTAATTACAGGCGTGAGCCACCATGCCCAGCCTAATATTTTAGTAGAGAGCTATATAATTTTTCAAAATAGACATTGAAGGTAAGGGAATATTTCTAAAGGAGCCCTTAAGGAAATATGGACATAAATTTTCTAGAAAAAAAACCCATGGTAATTACAGTATCTGGGAAAAAGAAAATCAGATTTTGTTAAAAGTTTACACTCAGATTCGAAAAGCTTTGATTTGGAACCTACCATATTCCAGGCACTCTAACAGATGTTTTATTTTTCATCCCATTTAATCCTCACAGTGATATTGTAACAAAAGTATGATTATTTTATTTTCAGATGATGAAAGTGAGATATATAAATGTACTTGCCCAAGAATTTAAACTGAGTCTCTTGGATCCAAGTATCAAGAAAAAACATCGTCTGAATATTTTTCCCCCCAACAAATTAAGTTATTGAATTTCTCACAATTACTAACAGTATGGTAACCTAGTGTTGTCTAAGAAAAGCTTAAAAAGACAAATGATTTGGCAGTAATATATCAGAACTGCCTGCTTATGTGTTGCAATTATATAATTTGTATGTAAATGAGTATACTTAGGTAAACAATCTCCTTATGGGTTTGCCCATTCCATAGTAATGTGCTTAGCCCTCTTTTCAAGAGATAGTGCAAAGGTAACATTAACCCATGTCTCGGTAATCATCAGATTAACAAAATGCATATCAGTTTGGATTTTTCTCCATGCCATTATGGGAATATACTATAATTATCATAGTTTTCCTCTAAGAGCTCAATTTGTCCTGGATAGTGAAGGTTGTATAATATTAAATCTATGTCTTGGAAAGTGGTAAAGTTGTTATAGAAAACATATTGAGCCGCTTTTCAAAGTTCAAAATAAGAAAGTTGTTTTTGATACTAAAACCACTGATTTATATCGAAAAGTTCACAAGCGTTTATAATTTTTAATAACTTCTAACACTGAAAGAAAATAATTCAGCCATCAGTGCCAAAGTTCCTATTTTGAAGTCCAAAAGGATCAGATTGGTTTGAAAATTGTCACACATTTTGCTTCTCTTTAAGCCTGTTTAATTGGTTAATGAAATATTTTCAAAGAGAGAAATGTCTTACTGCATGGTTTTTCTGGGCCCTGCCCAGAAAAGGCAACTTTGGAGGGAAGGGTTTATCAGGAAGAAGGATGTCACTTTTCACCAGTCTTGTGTCTGCTATTTCAGCACCTTCTTGACTCTGCTTCTTGATTTTCCACCCAAGTGCTGGGAAGGCCTGGATGCTCTAAGTGGGAATATGGTGCTGAAACCAGCTTGGTTGTGGAGACGCTAACCCAGTGGTGCTAGAGGAATTAAAGACACACACACAGAAATACGGAGTGTGGAGTGGGAAATCAGGGGACTCACAGCCTTCAGAGCTGAGAACCCCGAACAGAGATTTACCTGCATTTTTATTGACAGCAAGCCAGTGATGGGCATTGTTTCTATAGATTATAGATTAATTAAAAGTATTCCTTATAGGAAACAAAGGGATGGGCTGAAACAAGGGGATGGACTCTGGCTAGTTATCTAGAGCAGGAACATGTCCTTAGGGCACAGATTGCTCATGCTATTGTTTGTGGTTTAGGAATGCCTTTAAGCGGTTTTCCACCGGTTTTCCGCCCTGGGTGGGCCAGGTGTTCCTTGCCCTCATTCCGGTAAACCCACAACTTTCAGTGCGGGCATCATGGCCATCAGGGCATCATGGCCATCACGAACTTGTCACAGTGCTGCAGAGATTTTATTTATGGCCAGTTTTGGGGCCAGTTTATGGCCAGATTTGGGGGCCTGTTCTCAACATATGGAGTGTCCTGTGCTCAGTATTTGATTAGAAAGAAGTGGTTCTTTCCCCCTTTTTTCCATGCAGAAAGTCTTGGACCAAAAGGGTACAGGGAAATATCAAATTCTAGCTTTAAAAGCTCAACATAAACAAGTACCTTAATTCAGCATGATTTTTTGAAAACAAACTTATGTTCCTCAGTCGGCCATAATTGCAGTTTATTTCCCTGCCTGTGAGAATGTTGATCTCACTCAAGTTCTGACCACTGAGGAAGACCAGGTTTGCTCTTATTCTTGGCTGCAACTGGCATTGATGTAAAGCATATGTATACATAAAACAAAAAACAGCTAAAAGGCTTATCTGTCCCTAATCTCCAAATATGTATCTGACGCTTCATGGAGTGTCTTTTTCATGTGGGTTTAATCCTCCACCGGGTGCAGTGACTCACTCTTGTAATCCCAGAACTTCAGGAGGTCAGGATGGACAGATCATTTGAGCTCAGGAGTTCAAGACCAGCCTGGGCAACATGGCAAAACCCTGACCCTACAAAAAAATACAAAAATTAGCCAGGCTTCGTGACGCATGCCTGTGGTCCAGCTGCTTGGGAGGTGGAGGTGGGAGGATCACTTGAATCCAGCAGGCGGAGGTTGCAGTGAACCAAAATCTCACCACTGCACTGCAGCCTGGGCAACAGAGCAAGACTTTGTCTCAATTAAAAAAAAAAGAGAGAGAGAGAGAGATTAAAGTTGAATCCTCTATACATACATTTCTCTGTCTCCAAAAGACTGAAAAGCAAGAATGAACCAAGATTCTCTTACCTTGATTGAGTCATAGACAGGGAAGATTTGAAGGAATATCACTCTTTAAGGTTCTCTTCAAGAGAAAGAAAAGGAAAGAACAGAAAAGAAGAGAGAGAGAGAATGAAAAAGGAAGAAGGGAAGGAAAGAAGGAAGAGAGAGAAAAGGAAGGAAGGGAGGGAGGGAGGGAGGGAGGGATGGAGGGAGGAAGAAAAGGTCAACGCAGACCTTTAGGTAAAGTCCTACTCCCATTCAAATCTCGAAGAATGCCCCCCACTGTTCTATCCTATTCCCCAGGAAACACCTGTCTCTTCAGTTAGTACTTTGTTGGATAATGACAGTGTGTCAAGGGGAAATAGCATTTCCTATGTGTTAGATGTTTTTTTGTTAGAGCCGTATCCCATTCAGGCACTTTTCTTTCCTTTTCTTCGATGGAGGAAAAATGCAGGATGATGAGAAAGCCCTGACTGACATCAGTAGATTATTTTAGCTTTATAAAGCCATTCCAATCAATCACTAGGGCTTGAATATGCCTTAGGCTCAAAGTATATAAATGAGAGTTTCTCTTGTGGTTCAGTTTTCCTTCTGAAGGGTTACAAAATTGGAGCTAATAGCTAGAGAAAGGGTCCTCTAACATATTACATATAATTTGGTGGGATTGTCCATCTTGATATATTTATAAATGTCTCTCAGTCCCTTTACATGTACTTCTGTTGATGCTTCAATTACCTTTTGGTGAAGAGAGTGTGGGGAAAATAATTCCATTATCAAATATGCTTTTATTATTCCTCTTTAATGCCTTTTTCATTTTGGGATTTTAGGAAATTATGCTTATTTTTGCTTTTAAACTAATCATTGGCTTTTTGATAATAATACAACTACTTTTGCAATATAGTAAAGCTTTGACAGTGTTTCTCCAAAAAAATGTATAGTCAATAGTTCTCTCTCATGCCTTTGTTTCCCCCACTCGGTTACACCAGAAGGTCCTGTGCTTATATTTGGTCATCACAGTCCTGGAGGCTTCGCCTTCTGACTGTTTTCCTTCTATAGATTCTGTGGTCACCATAACCCGAAATGAGGACTACTTTGTGACATGAAGCAGTAACCTGAAGAAGGGCCAAGGGGATGAAAAACACAATGTAGGCTAACACAATGTAAAAAGTAGCTTAAAAAATAAGACAAAATAAATCATTCTCCTTCAAAACGAATTGAGGCAAAATAAGCAAAAGGGTCAAAATACAAAATTCATGGGCTGACCTGGAAAATATAAAGATGGACCTAGAGATTGAATTTCAACCCTAAATTGCTTGAATCTCTTGAATCTGTTAATTGATTAATTCACTAAACAATTATGTATTAAATGTCAGACACTATACCATCACGTTCTGGTAATAGAAATAAACATGGCAGATCTGGTCCCTGTGCTCATGTTATTTATAATCTAGTGGGGAGAACAAAGCTTATTTAAATAATTACAAAAAATAATTATTATACATATAAATATTATACATATAAATATGATAAGAGCTCTGCAGAAACTAGGTAAAGTACATTTTAAATCACAATCTATAAGTCTCTATATTCAACAAAGACCCTGTGAACCTCTCAAAACACACTGTAATATAAAAAATATTTTAGTTATTAATGTGAAATTGTTAATAATTAGTATAAAATGTAAAATTGTTTTATAATTTCATCGATTTGAAGTATGTAAATGGGAAAGAAAATTCACCATTGGGTGTGCCAATCAGGAAAAAATGTCTACTATGCCACTGATACTCTCCCAGAGAGTTTCTAAGACACACCAGGCTATTGATGGGGAACTATAAAAGCAGCTGCTTAGAGATGTAGAGATGAGCTACTCAACTTGTATCTTTGTAGTCAGCCAGTTATTTACCTAAGTTTCCTTTCTTCTTTAAAATGGAGATAATAATGATTAGTTCAATAAACTAAGAGGCTGTTGTAAGTCTAAATTAGATAAAATCACTTTTCAAAGATCTACAAATCATATTAGTATTTTGAATTCTAAAAACAACAGGAGTGTTTAGTTCAGTTCATGGCAACATTTGCAGAGAAATAAAATATTTAGCAGGTTATTACAAGGTAATAAGTAAATTAAAACCCACTTTGTAGTCAAGTAAATGCAGAATTGATGCTGAGAAAGTCAAATCAGTGATGTAAAGGAAATTAGGAAAAGTTCCCCAAATGCATATTCTTATGCAAAAAATGAAAATGATAAGATCAAAATAATAAGAGAGCCATCCTTCAGCTAACAGATAATCCCTGAAGGAGAAAACAAATCAAAAGTGAATGAAACACTTATCAAAGATATACTAGAAGAAATTTATCTTTGATAAAAAAACTATTCATTGTTTATTTCTATTTTCTAGCTAATACTGAAACAACAGTATCTTATCTATCTTATATATCTTACTTGTATAATTAAGTAAAAGTTCCTATTGTTTTATGTGAATTTCTGGCTATACAAGAAGACTACAGCTTTTTATAATTTGGAAATAGTTACAATGCTTAATATTATTTGTGTAAAAGCCAAGCAAAGTTTAAGCACAGCTGACTAAAATAACCTCCAGGCTAACTCCCATAAACTTGAATTAAAGCACTAGATTGGTTTAAAGCATTGGTTTATTCCATGTTGATATTAGTCATAAAAGTATGTGTCTCTTACAGGAATACAAAATATTAGCCATGGAGGTTATTAACTGTCTAGATTTGATAACATATATATTTAACAACACTTTTCCTGGCTTGGAACAAAATAAGCTACCAAATCCTTGCCATCCAAAAAACTGATAACCTGATTGGGGAGAAAGATGTATGCAGGAAAAATAAAGAAATGAACAAGAAAAAATAAAGAAATGAACAAAGATCACATCTCGACATTTTGGCTAAGATCAAGTGTAGAAATTAACAAAGAAAGGTATTAAAAGGTTATGACATAGTTTAAGGAATCAAGAAGTTTCAAATTTTTCTATTTGGCCATTGGTTATATGAAAGGGACAATTTCAAAGCATGTGCAGAATTCTGACTGCTTTGAAAACATTCTTCATGTTCTGGAGACTAGAGATAACTGTAATGGAGAAAGCTATTTTCAATGTTGTCATAGTAATGCAGTTGTCATCCTTGCTCTTTTGGAATGGAGCCATTTGATGAGTTTCTTATGGTCACATTCTACCTCTTCTTCAGCATCATCATCATAATAGCTATTATTTGTTAGACTGTTATATAATTGCACCTAATATTTGCATAGTATGTATTCTATCCCAAGTCTATTATTTAATAATCAACATGTACTACTAGTCAACATTCCTTATAATAGCTCTATGAGGTAGATACTATATTTTTTCACATTTAACAGATGGGGAAATGAAAGGAAAGATAATTTAGGTAACTTGCCCAAGGTGAAAACTTACAAATTACAGTGCTGAGGTTTGAACCCAGGCAATCAGGCTCTAGACTGTGCTCTTAATTGCTATGCTGCACTGCCTATGACCAAACCTTGTAATAGGTGCTATAGTAATCTTCACAAGAACCTGACAAGATAGAGATTATTATCTTCATTTTTATACGATGAGACTGAAGAAGGTTAAATTGCCAAAAGTCACAGCATTAATAAGTGACAAAGCTAGGATTCAAACCCAGATTTGGGTGAATCCAGTGCCTGGTTTCATTACCCAACACTGCCTTGTATTGAATTTTAGATAACATATCCTCTAGGCAGGAATTTCTGTCTGAACACACAAAAAATCATATACTATGAATATGTAATATGTTTTAGAAAGGTGATTTTTCTTTCAGGAGATCTATTTTTAAACATATTTTTAAAGCAGATTTGAATAGGAATATACTTGATACTTGATTTAAGAAAACCCTTTATTTATAAATATAAGATTGAAAAAGCATGTTTCTTAGCTAGCTCCCAAAGGGAATACTGAGAATAACAAAAATAAAAGTTGTCTCAATAAGTTAAGCTGCAGCAATGTTAGAGCAAATTAACTGTTATGTTTATTGTTTATTCTCTGTTAGCTAATATTAGAAACTCCTTTGTATATGTGGCATATACAAATAAATGGAATTAGCATTTAAATAACTGGTTATATCAAGTCTAACAAAACATGTATTCTTTATTGGGTGTGGTTTCAATGAAGAATATGTTGTTGAATCAAAAAGATAATTGGATCAGTGATGTTGACTCTGTCATAGGTGATGTTGAGAAGAAACCTCTGTGTGTAGTTAGAGCTAATGACCTAGTAAGATGGGTGCTTCGAGTTTTCCCAGTGATATTGAAAAGGTTTTAAGTCATCATCATTATCACTCAGAGGCTCCTGGTGTCTTGAAGTACCCATTTGTATGACAACTGGCTAACACCAAATTGTGACAAACTGGATGAAACCCACTTTTCTGCCATATAAATTCGTCTTCTGGTTTCACATTTCTCATGACCATTTTTTATTCGACTCAGAAATGTCTTTTGATTTTATTAATTCACTTAGGCTGCTTGTATGATTGTGAATTAAGTCTTATTCCTTTTCTATGTATAAGGTAAAGAAAGTACATTACTTTTACCTGGTTTTTTTTTAATAGTAAGTTGAATTAATGCTTTTTAGAAAAGTGTTAGAAAAAAGATTTTTTATTTAAAGAAACCACAGTTTGCCTGTTCAAGTTTGAGCCAACTGAAGTTCTCTTTGGGTAAAAGCCAAGTGAAAATATGTCTCAAGTTTCTTACATGAAAGAAGCATATAAAGGCAGGAAATTTAAAGACCACCTAGCGATTTTTAATATCACAGGGAACTATTTGGTTGAGTTTTGGTATCTTTTTCCCTTTAGAAAAATAGATTTAAAATACTAATAAGGCTGGTTTAATCTTCCTTTGAAAATGAAAAGGAAAATGAGGGCATGGTGTTCACTTAACAATGGGTGCATGAAAATGACAGCATCCTGGGGAGCAAGAGCAATGACATAAATCTTTTTAAATGAGGATATTAAACACTTTTTCTTGACAGGCTAAAGGCAATGTGTACAGGGAATAATTATAATACCTCAAGAGGGTGAAAAGCTGAAGTGGTTTGTTGGAATAGATATTACTGGGACGTATTTTTTTTTCTGATGCTTCCCATATAAAGGATTCAGTGTGTGTCAGATGTTAATTTTTTTAAAAAGCTATACACATTTTAATCTACCAGAGCATTTATTTTATTCTGTGATTTATCTGTTGGCTGTTTTTTGAAGAAGTTTTATGTGCCTATACTTCTCTGGAAAATTTTATCTTCTTTCTTCTATTTCTAGCTTCATAACTGCCTCCATGGGCTTACTGGCTTTCTTCAGCCATCTCACACGTATCTGATGCACAGAATACTACGATGCTCCTTATTAAACACAACGTGCAAGTATAGAGATTGGAACTTCAGTGGCGCGAAATTCCTTTCTTAGAGCATTATGGATATCACTAATCTTTTGGGTAGCGTTGCTGAGAGCCATGCTTGTCTAAGCTTATGAGGAATCTCCCACGATGTTAAAGAAGTCAAAAACAACTCAAGAAAAAAAAAATTGAATTAACTTTCATCTCTCTATTAATGGGTAAATGACTTCTATCTGAACTTCTCAACTTCTATCTGAAAATTTTTCTTTTTGAAACTTGCTCTTAAATTCACAGCACCTGAAGATTCCCTTAAAACCAATGGGTACTTATAAAGTTCCATTACAAAAATGAACAAAATAATGACATAACCACTCTTAAAAAATGAGGGGCTATTGAAAACAAAATATTTGGTGAAGTCTGTGTACAAAATCATCATCTCGTTTTGTCCTGTAATATATGCCGCATCTATCTTTGAGTTAATACATTCAGTTTCAGGTAGTTCTAAACTTTGAGGTCTAACATTGATGACTGAGCTTGAAATCATACTTTAGAACTGGATGATGAGCTCACATTAACCCATTTATGTTGGAGGAAAGGGGAAATGGAGAAGAATCTCCACCAGCAGAGACAGTACACAAAATATTCTCATGCACACTCACAATTTGTGATTGTCATGGCCAGACCAAAAAGAGGTTCCCAACCTCTCTCTCATCCCCTCCTTCTACAGCAGATTGTTTTGTAGGCTTAAACTAGTCTTTTATTTTAGCTGTGTTAATTGCTAATGCTAGATGAATAGTACTCTCCTTGCCTCTGGTGTAAGCACTTCAGAGGGGAGAGGGGGCAGGGTGTAAAAAGAAAAAAGCATCATCATTCTTTCAATTCACGTGTATGTAATAATTACACACTTTGAGGGGAGCGTTCAGAAGAATATTAATAAATTCCTTTGAGAGTTCTTTTCAATAACAGACAGGCTCTTTTACCTTTGGAATATTCCATGTGTCATTATTTTTCATCCTTAGCTTTCCTTTGGGGTGCAATCATTGGCAGTTCAGACAACTTTCACATCAAATTTTTCAAGTTGAAGAAAGTCATTTAAGTAAGATTAACTTAAGTAAGTACTCATTTTCACTATATCCAGAAGAAAAAATCAATCATCTTTTAATAGAAAGATGTGTGTTTAAAATATTATCAATGAATGTTCACCCATTAGCCAGAGAGAATCTTCCTGGCATGTGTCCAGGCTGTCTGCATGAGTGAAAAGAGAACATTTTGTATTCTACCTGCCAGGTGAGAATCTGAGTCATACTTTCCCAAGTGGTGTTTTTGGAGACAGAGCCAATGAGAAATTTAAACTTTAGAAGTTCCTCCTTCTTAATATAATGCATAAAATATTGACAGAGTGTGTAATATGAATGTTTTTTAATTCCAAGATATGGTTATAAGGTTTTAATAACCAATCTAGGGAAACACTAGCTAATTTAGAACATAATTCTTGGAGGAGTTTGTTATGCCCTTAGGGCTCTGGCTTTGGAGAGACCTTTGATAATATTTAGCATTTCTCCATTGAGACTCTTAAGTAGCTCGATCTGGGTAGTTTTGTGTTAGGATGTTCCATTTCATTAAAACATTCCTTGTCTTATTATCATTCCCAAGTCTTTCTAATAGTTATAGAATGTGATTGGCTTAATAAAAGGTTTTCTAGGAGACTGCTCAATTCATTAAATGGGATTTTTATGATCAAAATTAACATTTAAAGTATTATATTTTGAAATAATTGTGATGAATGAGTTAAATAGGCTACATTTTTAAACTAACATTTTGACTATGGTTTTGAAATTCAAAGCTTTACTTGTTTTGAAGTAAACATAGGTTGGGTGATTCTGTTGCTGAAATTATTTTTTACTCTTATCTATGCTTTAATCAAACTCGAACAGTTACACATTTTCATATTGCTATTCATCATTATTATGGGGGTCTCAGATTCAGTACACTGTATACATATTCACCCTATTCTTCCCATTTTTAGTGTGAGAACACAATTGTTCACCTTTCTTTTGCAGCCTAATTTCAACTCAAACATCACAGTCCAGTAAGTGAAAAAAAGTTTTCCATTTGCTACATCGGTGACAGAAAATTCTTCTTAAGCTCCTTTATTTATTGTATTGCCTTGCTTAAATAGGCTTCCAATTGTGTACACCTTTAGACCAAGTATTAGCCTGACCCCTAAATACGTCTATGATATGACCCCACTCTGCCCTTTCAAACTTAGTTCTCATGACTCTTCTATAAGAAACATGTACTGTCAACAAAGCAAGCTATTCACTGCCCCGAGAGTACCCTACATACATCTAAAGATTAAGAATATATATTTTATATATATATTATATTTATAATATATATATTTCAAAATCATCTTCTATGAAAGATTTTGTATATATGTAATCCTATATAAAATCTTTCATAGAAGATGATTTTGAAATATATATATATATGTGGTTATTCGTTGATATACATGGATAAGAAAAGCCTCAAAATAAGCTTAATTCTTCTGTGATGACAAATATCTACTATTTCAGTGCGAAACAATAGCTGTTCACATCTGTACTGAAATATATTTACAATGGATGTGTATTTCTATCTAAGTGGGCTGTAGTCTGTGTGCATTCATTCTACATATTTTTTCTTCCTCTCTGGCCAATGCACAAACTTAGCAAAACAGCATATATTTACCTTTCTCTTTAATGTCATCTATTATCAAGGAGGTGATAGGCTTGCCAGTCAATCTGCCTGTGAAAAGTGGTCAGAGATAACATAAATTGCTCTGAAAATATTTCTACCAAACCTGTGTACAATGTCATATCAGTGAGGGTACTCTCAACAGAGAGTAATGGAAAATTCAGGGGCCAAGCTTGGTGGCTCACAGCTATAACCCCAGCAACTCAGGAGACTGAGGCAGAGGATCACTTGAGCCCAGGAGTTTAGACTAGCCTGAGCAACATAGCGAGATCCAGTCTACACAAAAAATAAAAAATTAGCTGACTGTGGTAGCACATGCCTACAAGTCCTAGCTACCTGGGAGGTTGAGGCTGGAGGATCGATCCCTTAAGCCCAGGAGTTCAAGGTTACAGTGAGCTATAAGCTGTGATCACACCATTGTACTCCAGACTGGGCAACAGAGCAAGACTTTGTATCAAAGAAGGAAGGAAGGAAGGAAGGAAGGAAGGAAGGAAGGAAGGAAGGAAGGAAGGAAGGAAAGAAGAAAGGAAAGAAGGAGGGAAGGAAAGAAGGAGGGAAGAAAGGAAGGCGGGAAGGAAGGAAGACAGGAAGGAAAGAAGAAAGGAAGGAGGGAAGGAAGGAAGGAAGAAAGGAAGGAAAGAAGGAAGGAAGGAAGAAGTGAAGGAAGGAAAGAAGAAATGAAGGAAGGAAAGAAGAAATGAAGGAAAGAAAGAAGAAATGAACGAAGGAAGGAAGAAATGGAAGGAAGGAAGAAAGGAAGGAAAGAAGGAAGGAAGGAAAAAATGAAGGAAGGAAGGAAGGAAGAAATGAAGGAAGGAAGGAAGGAAGAAATGGAAGGAAGGAAGAAAGGAAAGAAAAAATTCATAAAAGTGGCTTACACATTATGGCTGATTAGTTTAGTGCTCAGTGACAGTTCTTCTATCTTTCTTCTCCATGTACATTTCTTCCATCCTAGCCAGACTGGCTATCTCCTCTCCATGTTGCTAAAGCTCTATCACATCCTATTCATCAATGTCAGAGGAATATAAATAGCAATTTCTTCCTTTGGCATCATTTTTAGAATATTAAAAGTGAGTAATCTTTTCTCTGAACTCCTTTAACACTATTTGTGTTTACTATTAGTTTTATTTCTCCCACAATTACAATCTGGGGCTCCAGAGACACTTGTGTTTTGTTCACTGCAATTTCCCTAGCACCTAGTTCCTGCTCTGTAGAAGGTGCTCAGTAAATTCTTGTGGAATGAATAACTGAATATATATCTTAATGGCCAAAACTGGGTTGTATGCCCTTTCCCCAAGCCAATCGTGGACAAGGAAGATGAGAACGTTATGATTGTCTGTGACCTTTCAGAGTTTATTTGAGTTGAATGGAAAAGTGTGAATTTCCATTCATACCCCAGAATGAATTTGAGCCATGGCAGCATAAAAAAGAAGCACATGACTGTTAGGTTGACAATACACACGGTGTGCTATAAATGTCAGGGTTAGCAATTTTGCATGGGAGCAGAAGTCAGCATTTGCAGTAGGTTTTGAGTAAAGTAGGGTTAATTAAAAAAAAAAAAAAGAAGAAGAAGCAAGCATAAGCTAAAAAGTAATAAAAATTTTTCCAGCCTAGGAAAGAAATGAAACAACATTGGACATGGTAACATTGGACAATCATGCAACTTGAGATTGTCCAATTCTTTTTGTCTTTATGTACTTTATCTACTTAAGGCTTTATATATGGTAGTGTTCACTATTTAATTAAGTTTCTTGGTAGAACTTGATTTTGCTTGTCTCGTTTTTTGAGTATTTTGAGGAATGCTCAATCATGCCATTAGAAAATATTATCCAAAGTTACTTGGGGGAAATGGACTGTATCATATGTTTTATTTTTGTTTGTCCACATTAAAATTCATCTTTCTAGACTTAGGCATGGAGATCCTGTAATAAACTGTTTACATCCTTATTCTGCCACCCACTGTATTTTCTACAGCTTGCTATTAGAGACATTAGAGACTGGTATTTTGTACATATTTGGACAATTAGCCAATAGGCTTAGGTTTGATGGTTGAATTGATTAATTAGTCTTTTACCAAATGGCATGTCATTGACCTTGTATTTCTCTTTCTTGTTATTTCTATCATGAAAACTTTTGCTAAATACATTTCTGCAAAATGATAGTCAAGACTGCAGCAATGGCTAAATAGATTGCTTTATTAAAGAAAAAAGAATAGATTTTCACCTTTTGAAATCTGTAGTTCTGTGTAGATTTTTGTTTCGTTTCAAACAAGAGATCCTGTAAATAATCAGTCCTGGAATCTTGTTCATGTTTGCTAAATAAGCCTAGATCCAAATTTTGCAAAATTTACCCTTTTCACCTTTTTGAACCTGAATCCTGTATTTTTCTGTTTTCTATTATCATGATTTATTTCATTCTCCAGATTTCCTCAAAGGCTTCAAACATGAGTCAACAGTCTTATCTGGCATTTGTAAAGTACTTTTGGAAAGATCTCAAACATATTTTGAAGGGCTAATTATCCTCCTTTACTTTGGGATTTTGGGCCTTTTGGCCAAAATTCTGCTTTTGACGATCTGAGGATTATGTTAACCGGCAACTAAAAAGCCAACAGAAGTTAAGTAGTTCTAGTCTCGTTATCACGTATTAATAGAGTTCCATCACTCCAATCTGCACACTTATTCCATGAACTTTCAGAATAAAATGAACAATATCCCACAGTGATGAGATACACAGGCTTTAGAGTGTGCCTGCCTGGATTTGAGCCCTGGCTCTGCCACTTATTAGCAGTGTGATCTCATTGAGCCTTCATGATGGTGGTAATAATAGCATTGACTTCATAACACTATTGTGGAAGTTACATGAGATAATGTCTCAAAGGCACTTAGCATAGTGCTGGGCACATTGCAGTTGCTCAAAAATTGTAGCTAAACTATTTTGCCAAAGAAAAAAAGAGAAAGAGATGGTATAGAAGTGAGAAAAATTAAACTTTGAGGGGATATTTTCTACATACAGTAGAAATGCAATAATTCTAGGAGATTAAATATGCAGCCAGTGATCAAGGTGTTAAGTGCTTGTGGCATTGCAAGTTGGCTACTTTTGTAGATGACGCTTGCTAAGATCTCATGACAACAAATGACTATAGCAATTTAGAGGGTGTGTAACTTCTAAAGAGACAGAAAACTTAATCAAACTTATCTAAGCTTTGACCTTTGCTTTCTGTAAGCACTTGGGAAGTGTAACAGGGACTTTTTGTTTGTTTTTTTTTTTTTCTTCTGAGTCTTACCTCAGATGCCCTTTGGTGTGTCTTATATTTCAGGCACTACCCTCTGAGAGATTAATTTTCTCCTCCCATGTGTCCCTCCCTTTATAAACATGAACTGTATATCCTAGCCTGCATCTAAATGGGCTCTCTCCTTGTTGAGAATATACTAAGATCCAGGGATCTTCAGGACCTGGAAGTCATCTGTAGCCTCCTGAATGAAAAGTCATGCTGTGTTTTGTGCCTCTGCAGGACCTGCCCCACTGTGAGCCCCACAGCTTAACCTTGGAAGTAGACAGCGAAGGATTTTTCTAGTCTCAGATTGTGGATGTGTCTGACATGTTGGGTAAATGGTGAAAGTAAGCATGTTATAATAATATATGTACAAGCTGTTTTACTGCAGCACTATTTGTGATACAGACTAAATGTTTGTCAGAGAATAGTCAAATTATGGCACATCCGTAAGATGGGATACTAGGTAGACATTAAAATGAATGAGACACATCTATATACAGTAACACAAAATTTCCATAACTATTGTTGGGTGGAAAAAAAACAAATTGCAAAATATTATGTATAGTTGATCCTGTTCTTTTGTATGCAAACATATATGTATGTGCAAAAAGGTCTGCAAGTCTAGTAATTGAACTATTAACAGTGATAACCTTGGAGCAATGGGAAGTGGGGGCATATCAGGATAGAAACTTTTACTTTTATTTAACACACGTCTATAATGTTTGAATGATTCATGGTGAACCAGAATTCTTATGGTAATTAAGAAAATGAAAGATATCTCAAGTAAAAGCTTTTTCCACTTTAGCCACATTAATTGCCAGTTATTTATTAATTATTTTTAGAAATAAAAAATGAGAAAATTTTTCATATCCACCCCTCCTTCCATCCATAATCCTGGAATCTGATGATAAATATTGACGTAATGGCCCTGGAATCATTCTATTTGATCCCAATTTGCACTTTAAGGTACAAGATTTAAAATAGTAATTTAATAATATAAAAATTGGTGTCATCAAGTCTACTTATAGAAAATTTTTTTTAATTAAGGGAAAAATCTTTTCTCACACAATTTCTGTATTGAAGGTTTAAAGGGATATTTGTGTGAGGGAAAATAGCTCAGAAACCAATCGGATAAAACAAGGGAGAAATCTACAAGAAATAATTGGATATTGGGATAGTGTATGGAAAAATCCAGTGCCTGGCATGTCAGTGCTGAGTTTAGGAAAGCTTTGTTGTTGTTATTTTAATAAACTTAACCACAGATTGCCTAAGGTCACAAGACACCGGATATTTTAAGTGTCAGTGTCGGTGTGTGTATGTGTGATTTAGATAAGGAGATGGAAAGAGGCTCAAAGGGAGAAGGAGAGAAAGAAAGAGAAGGAGAGCTAGAAGGAGATGTGGGTGGATAAGAACCAGAGAGAGCTATGGAGAGAGAAATGTCCTTACTTCTCAGAATTGACTCCTGCTCCTGCCCCTGGTTTCGGCTTCAAGGTTAGAGAAAGTTAACTCTGAGAAAACCTAGAAGGTGAAAAATGACTTTTAAAAATTATCAAAGGTAAAAATCTTGAGGGAAAAGGAAAATGAATTTATTTATTAACTTATTTATTTACTTGAGATGGGGTCTCACTGTGTTGTCCCGGCTGGAGTGCAGTGGTGAGATCACGGCTCACTTGTAATCTCAACTACTGTGACTGGAGCCATGCTCCCACTTCAGACTCCTGCGTAGCTGGGACTACAGGCACCACCATGCCCGGCTAATTTTTCTTTTTTTAAATTTTTGTTTTGTATAGATGGGGGTCTTCCTATGTTGTCCAAGCTTACTCATTTATTTTTAATTGAAGAGAAAATAACAGAAAAGTATCTTCATTCCTCAGCCTCAACAAATCAGAGAGATGGAAGAGCACTGGCAGGTCTTCAAATCCAAACTTCCATCCATTAATAAGTGCTTCCATAATATTTTTGGTCATCACATTTCTGTTTAAGAATTACTTGAAGCAGGGAGCTCAGTTTAAAAAATTTTTTTTTTAGACAGAATGTTGCAGAGCATAGCATGGACTTGCCCTGGAGAAAGAATTGTGTCTATTCCAATCTCTGACATCAACTAGTAGAATGAATTCTGGCAAATCATTTAAACTCTCGAAGCTTTATTTTTCTTGTTTTACTAAGCAGTTAGGTTCAGAGGTTACCACAGTCCTCTATACCTTTAAAAGACTGTGTGAAGTCCAGGTTTGTGGTTTCATTTGGGGTAGAAATGTAGTAAAATACAGCCAGCATAAGTTTTAGAGTGAGTAAACCTGGGTGTGAATATTGACTTACATTTTCTGGTTGGGTGACCTTGGACAAATCACCTGATCTACCATTTTAATTTCCCGTATCTTTAAATTAGGGGTAATAATACCTACCTTGGAGAATTGTTCTGCATGTTTATGGAAATCATGCTTTTGAAAGATTTAGCATTGTATTGGGCACGTGGTAGACATGCAACAAATTTCAATTTTCTCTTCTCCTACTTCCATTTAAAACAGGATTAAAATGTGGATTAAATTGAAGCAAAAGTGCATTTTTACTAGATATGGGAAAAACTCTTAAAATACAGATTTAATGACTGGCATTAACTTGGTATATTTTGTTAAAAGGCATTTGGACAATTCTGCTGGGATCCAGAAACACTAGATTACATTGGTAATTCTTCTTATCATTATTTCAATATAGAACATTTAAAAATATAGTTGTGCTAAAACATGAACTTATGTAAAGTCTTTACCATTGTCTATTGAAAGTATCCTTCTCTAAGAGAGCCTCTCTTTCACTGAAGTTCTTGAGAAAAGAGATTCTCAATTCATCTCTGTGCCCCCAGCACAAAGGCATGGTGCCAGGCATTAGTAGGCATCATTAAATATTTTATTATTCTAATCATATTCTAAATGCTATTAGAATAGAATTTATACTTTTAAAAACTTTAGGAGGAATAAGTAATTACCCTATACTGAAACCCATTAACAGAACGTACAAATTATTATTTCAGATCAGGAATTTGGAGTCCAGCAAGATCACTAGATTTGCCAAAGCTCAAAAAAATACATCCTAACAAAGTGAAGCCTGGTGGCTCAGCAACCAGCCCGGCCGCTCAGCTTTTCTTCTCTTCAAGGTCCTCGTAATTCAGCATAGAACACCAAAAACCTACACAAGGAAATAAAGGAACTCAAATGCAGTCTACATAAGGAATTAATACAGCTCTAGGTGTACTGTAAATAAAGAGACCAAGCAAACACGAATTACACAGATGTGGCAAGGGAGGACTAGAAGAAAGAAAAGCATTTGAGATGAACATTTTGCAGACTAAACTATAAAACGTAGAGTGAATTGAGCAAAAGAATAAGGAAAAGCCACTCAGAAACACATAGAAGAAGAAAGGAATATAGGAAAAAGTGTAAGAAAGGAAAGGACTCAGTGCTTTTGGAGAAGCAAAAGAGTATATGGAGTGAAAAGTTAAGGTGGCATTTGTGTCCCATGCAACTTCCTGGGAACCTCCTCCAGAGTTTTGCAGCACTATACTGAGCATGGAATTCATTCAGAGATTCCAGACCTCTGAGATATGCTTTCATACCCATGTCACATTTGTACATTGCTTGTCAAAATTATTCCATGGGGTAGTGATGAATGAGAACGTAGAGTTAAATATAAATAATCACATAACACTGCTCATTACATTAAAAAAGAATTTCACTGCAACATTCAAACCCAAAGGAACTACATTGGCAAATTTAAAAAAAAAAAGAAAAAAGGAAAAAGAAAAAGAACATCTGTAAAATTAGGAAATTTGGCTGCCTTAAAGAAAAATGGTAAAAATTAACTTTCTGTGAATTTCCAAATTTCCATAGGACCAGGCTGAGAACTATATCTTTTGTGGACACATGACCAGATTAATTCCTTGGCAAGCAATCTTTAAATCCTCATTGAGAAAGAAATAAATTCCTAATCATCGAGAAAGAAGAAATAAATGTGGGAAGTATTAAGTTTGGGGGTAATTACCACTTTTTTTCATATTAAAAGATTTCAAGATTATCCAGATGTTTGCACAGTTCCCCAGAGAAAACTGAAGGCCATTTCCTGTCAGGATGGAAGGAATTATATAGTGTATATGCAACATTTATTCTGTCATTTAAAAACATATCTCATACATTTATTCAAATAACAATGAAACGTTGTTAATTCTTGGAAGATAGGAGAAGCCACCTGGGGCCTTTTGTAGTTAATTTATTCCACACAGAAGACTCCATTCAGGATTTACCTGACTTCTCTGTGTAGCCCTTTCATGTCCCTCAGGGCAACTTTATCTAGATGGGACTTCAGTTGATCCAATCCAACTGGTCTACACCAATAGTGTGGAGGGTTTGATTCAGATGCGAACTGTAGCCCTCTGTTAGAGTAGTTTGATGAAGTCAGAAGGAAAATAAGGTGACATACAAAGAATGAAACTCAAATTTCACCACAGATTTTAACTACTTTAAAGAAGTGTAGACAATAACTTTATTCTGCAAACCTATCTTTATGCTTATTTTGAAACACTGCTTCCAACAATGTATTTGGAATAGATTTAAAGGCTATGGCATGACCCCTTTCCCCTCCTCACCTCATTAGGTTTTAATGAAGTGATAATGGGAGGAAAAGATTGCACCTCATTTTGAGGCAGAGTAGGTTCTTCAAGAATTCTGCCTCAGTGAGGACTGGAATTTGAATAGAAGAGTGAAATTAAAGAAATGTGAGCTGCATATTTCTATGGAGAGAGCGTAAGTCTCCCAGATTTGACACAACTGTGATACATTTTTTACATTTACATTGACCATTTTATAGCTTATTTGTTACAGTTTTGAAAATCTATTCTCATAATTACTGTGATTTGATCTGATATAAGAATATAATGTTGGAAAAGATAATATTAAAACAAAGATAGAGGCCAGGCACAGTGGCTGAAGCCTGTATTGCCAGCTCTTTGGGAGGCTGAGGGAGGTGGATCTCTTGAGCCCAGGAGTTCGTGACCAGCCTGGGCAACATGGCAAGACCCTATCTCTACAAAAAATCCAAAAATTATCTAGGAGTGGTGATGCACCCCTAAGGTTGCAGCTACTTGGGAAACTGAGGTGAGAGGATCACTGACCCCAGGGGTTCAAGGCCACAGTGAGCTATGATGGCACCATCACACTCTAGCCTGGCAGACAGCAAGACCCTGTCTCAAAAAAAAAAGTGTCAAAACCCATGCAAGTATATGGACACAGTCTCAGGAGACTGTGAGGTAACTTAATTCTGTTCACACAGGTCAGGGTTTGTGGAGCTCATCTAGCACCTGGTTGATGCCTGGCATAAGGGTGTGTATGCTCTCTTGCCTATGTAGAGAAAGGTTCTATACAGAGTGGTATTTTCTAAAATTCTCTACATAGTGCCTTGCACATAGTAATAATGATTGAAAGAGTGATATGATTAGAGAGAACTGGGTGATAGAAAATATGTGGACTTCCCTGGGAAGAAAACAGGTGGGGTATGGTGTGGTAGAGGTATGGGGAGATAGCCCCTATGGACCATTTAACAAAGTCAACATTGAAATGGGAGAGTTCCCTGATCCCCCTCGCAGGACATGCAACAGGGATGTGGCTCGTGTGTTTGGCCGCCATGTGCTCAAACCCCTTGTGGGAGGAGGAGCATGCAGATGGGCAGATGCAGGATCCAGGGCAAGTGCTTGTTGGGTTCCGGCCCCATGGTAGTGTCTAGGGGTGCATGTCTGTGACTCCTGAAGCCCAGGTGGGGACGTGTTATAGTGTGCTCTTTTAGCCTTGCTGTCCACAGACAGCTTAAGTGTCAGACAGCTCAGTGGACCCTCTTGATACCCAAGTCCTTGTCTGGCATCCAGAAAGAATTAGGTCATACATGGACTTGAAGGACGAATGTAGGGGTTTTATTGAGTGGTAGAGGTGGCTCTCAGCAGGATAGATGGGGAGCTGGAAGGGGGATGGAGTAGGAAGATGATCTTCCCCTGGAGTTTTGCTGTCCCACAGCAGATTCCCTCTCTGACCACCCCCAGTCGAATTCCTCTCAACATTCAGACATTCCTTCTCTTCTCTCTGCCACACTGTTCTGCTGGTCATTTGCTTTTCTGTTTGTCTCCTCGTCTTCTTCTGGAACCTGGGGTCTGGGATTTATATGGGTACAGGAAGGGGGCATGGCAGGCCATAAGGCAACTTTTGGGAGTGAAAACAAGAATGCCTATTCTCATTTAGGGCTGTAGGATTCCAGGCTTGAGGGTGGGGCCTTTGCAGGGGAACCGCCCTCTTCTACCCAGTATTTCCCTGTCTCTTGTCCATGTCGACATTATTTAAGCTCTTGCCTTGAGTAAGGGCCAGTTTTGCAGTCTAGATACTTAGAATGTTTAGTGCATTTGGTGCTTGTAAAAGTGCTGTGAAATAAGTATTGTACCTTCATTTTAAAGTTGAGGAAAGAGGGAAAATAGGTGTCTCTGAGACTCTAGGGCAGGCATCTCTGGCGTAAAAACCTAAGCTCTTTCTCCTGAGTCCTAGAATTTCCCTCAAAGAGATAGCCTTCAGCAGAGTAAAAGGAATTAAATGAGAAAGTAGAGAAAAGTACTAGAAATGCTTACTTGCCCAATATATCCACTCCTCACTGAGCATAATTCCTGCCCCCAAACTATGGCATTAGTAAGTTTCCTTCTTGTATTTCACTTTGGAATTTGATGGAGATGGAGAAAATGTAAGAATAGAAGTGCACCCAATATACAAGTGGGAGAAAAGGATAAAAGCTGAAAATGACTGAAGTCTTTCCCTGTGTCAGTGAGTAAGTGGGAAGGATTAAAGGAAAGATTTCTGGTTGGTGGTTCCTGTCACTTTTAAAACAAGTAGCAATGCTATTCTTCTCATTTATAAGTAATATAAATAAGGTATGACATTAGAAAAGTTATATTAATGACATTTCAAGGAATAATATCTTTATCCCCTTAGAGACACATTGATTTGAAACAATATATGCCTTGACTGCACAAAATAAGTTCAGTGCCTTCAGATATATAAACATCTCTACTTGAAGTAAAAATAAAATAAAAAGAAAATGGAGGGAAGGGTATGTAGAGTCAACTGAATTCGTAAAAATATAAGATGTTTCAATCTATATTTGTGTTCTCCTATAAATTCTGGCGGGGGCGGGGTAGGGGAAAGGTGATCCCTGGACAAAAAACAGTAAAACCAAATCATTGATGGTTTACCTAATGTTGACCCACTTCACAAAATAGTAACTTCTAAAAATAGTACATGGAAGTTATGCGCATTTCAGATTGAATAAAACTGTAGAATGATTCCACCAGCACTTGACCCCATAAATCTTAATTTCCCATAGAGTTGGCTTTCCATACCTTCCCATACCTTCCCATTTTTCCTTTCCTGCCTCTGGTTGCTTACCTGCCCCTCCTCTGTTTCCAGAGCCTGGGGTCTGGGGTTGTCTTGGGATTGTGTGGCAGAGGTCAAAGGGGATCAGAATCGAGAGAATTCTACATGAATAAACCATGATGCCATATCAGTACAAACTTAGTTGCAATATTATTTCAGTGTGAATATAATTTTTATATATTTATGAATCAAGCAACACACAGCATCATACTAGTTTTATTTTTGTTACTTATTATTTATCATTCCCAAGACCTGGATCCATCAATGCAGTGTTAATGTTTATGCTAACTTTAAAACTGACCTGTGGAATATAACTATAGAGTTGTAAAATTATTTTCTAAGAAATGATTTAATCATGGGAAGAGAGAATAATGTTTTGTTCCTTATTTTAGTGCTGTTTTTCATAAAACTATGTAGTAGGTTTGGTATTCTATGTTTGCTATGTAGACTACTAGACTAAATAATATTTTTAACTAAATACAACTTGGGATATCTGTATACTAGCAAGTAATCATATATCATAGAGTTTTAGTTATTCTTTTATTTTATTACTTCCCTAAAAGCAAAAGGCATGTATGAATAATTAAAGATATGTGAAACTATTATAACTTTACTTTAATTTTTAAGTTATTGAAAACGAAGTACACTGTAGAGCCAAAATAAATATTGTCCCTATGGTTCCTATTTGATGTGTTAAACTACTTACTCATTGTCTATGATGCCATAAGATCCATGGGATATTTTTCATGCTACTCATTGGTTGTTGGTTTCATGTGACCAGATACTTTACAGGATGGAAACTCATACGTGGTTTCCTTGGTAGCCATTGTAATAGATGTAATCATGATGACTCATTTTGGCACTGTGCAGCTGTAATAAGTAATTCCATGGGAATCCTAATGCAATTCAGTAATAATTAAAGTCCACTAAGCAGAAAAACTTTCTGGCAATGTCAGAATACAGAGAGGCTAGTTGTCCATCATGGGTTTAAAAAATGCATGATGTACAAATGCAGAGAAAGCCTGTGTGTAGGTTTTAGAATGGGAAAGACAAAAGGAGCAGCATTATCTTAAATCTTTTTTCAAAAGTTTGCTTGGTTGATTTTAACATGGAAAATAATAGTGATAACAGCTGCCATTTATTGACCACTTATGTGCCAGTGCTTTATGTAATTATCTTATTGAATTTCTGGAACAACCATGAGACAAAGGTATTATGGCGCTCATTTTAGAAAAGATAGGCAAATGATGCACAGAGAGGTTAATCAATTTGCCCGCAGTCCCATTCTTAGTGAGAGGGAGAGCTGACATTGAAAAATCAGACTTTCTGAACCCAAAGTCTTCTTTGCCTCAAAAAGCCATATTTCCACTGAAGATCATGATTTCCTAGTATATGTCTAGCCCTAATTCAGAAAACTCTCTGCTTCTAAATACTTTGGGACATTTCTTCATGACTTTTGAACACTTGATGAAAAACTCAGGTTGCTTTGATTCAAAATGATTACAAGCACACAGACTATTGCCATTTGACTTAAAAATCACATTTGTTCTCATCAGACAAAGTTGAGCCAACTAAGGGATATGATTTTAAAAGCACAAAAATGACCTTCTGTCAAAAGAAATACATGCATACACCTTTCCACCAAAGTTGAAATGCTATCTTACAGCATTTCGTCACTTCCTACTAAAAAAATAATTTTCTTTGCAGAGTTTCAAGGGGAGTGAGGAGTGGTGGTGGACGATTAGGCAGGGGGTTGAAATTGGGGAGGTGTAGTGTTGCAGAAGTGGGATGGAACCCCAGGCTTTAAGGCTGATGTTATTATGTGTGAATCACTGTGTTTTATTCTGTCTCTCCAGTATCTAACCCAGTGCCTGGCACACTCGTTTTGGAGCATTATTGTTTGCTGAATTGAATAAGAGGACATTCAGGGGTGTTTGTATATGTACATGTTCATGAGTGCATGTGTGTGTGTGTGTGTTCCCATTAGAACAAATTTTAGGAAAAGAAAGAAAAATAATCTGAAAATTCTGGGTGATTGGATTAGGGATGGGAGCCAGCTGGTAGGACTTTCAGAACTGAGGGATGAGGTGGACTAAAGAGAGACTGAAAGTGCAGAATAGAGATAGTAGTGTGATATAGTAATAATAGAACATAAAGAAAGGACTTTGGAGTCTGAAGGTGTCATGGGTATCCTTCCAATAATCATGAATCCTTGTGCAAATTATTTCATCTAGGTCTCATTTCTCATTTCTAAACTAGGGGTTGGTAATTCCATCCATCCATTCATCCATTCATCCATCCATCCATCCATCCATCCATCCATCCATCCATCCATCCAATTATTTAGAGGGTAGCTCTAGAGATAAATGAGATAATGCATATAAAATACTTAGTATACTACACATAATATAGAAAGCATTTAAAAATAATAATGATTGTAAAATCTTAATCCTCACCACATCCCTCTGTGATGTAGGTATTATTATCTCCATTTAACAAAGTAACTAATGCTTAGAAAGAGTGACTAACTTTCTCAATATCGCATAACTAATAAGTGATGATGGTTTAATCCTTGACTCTTCATTATCCTACTATATTGATTAGTTATTTATTTATTTTTAATTTTTTCAACTTTTATTTTAGGTTCAGGGTGTGCATGTGCAGATTTGTTACATGGGTAAAATGCATGTCCCTGGAGTTGTGTGTACAAATGATTTGTCACCCAGGGAGTGAGCATAATAGTCTACTGATGCTATCAGACTCATTCATTCATATAGGTTTATTTAGACTGGTAGAAGTTGGCAATAGTAAATTTCAAATTTAGGAATAGACTTTTCCTCAGGTTCCTATTTTTGGCTTTTGCAGGTTCCTATT
Source organism: Theropithecus gelada (assembly GCF_003255815.1). Lineage (NCBI taxonomy): Eukaryota > Metazoa > Chordata > Mammalia > Primates > Cercopithecidae > Theropithecus > Theropithecus gelada. The sequence goes on from NC_037672.1 coordinate 145,817,863, forward strand.
TTTGGCTTTTGCATATTACTGTTGCATTGATGTAAATTCTCCACTTGCATTTCCTTAGCACAGGGCAGGTGGAAAGAGGCTTGGACCTTGGCAAGAAACGGCCTCCTTACCAGCCCCATATTATATGAATTCCTCTTCATGCTTGCCAAGACATCGGTTGCTCCTTTGCTGTATTTGAGGCAGTTTAGTTTAATTTTTCATTATGACAGGTTTTCATCTCCAATTCTTTATTTAGAGCACAGTTCTCAAAACTTTTTCATTCTGTAATCCCTTTGAGGGTTTCCACAACCCTCAAACATACTTTGAACTACTTTGCTATCAAAATAAAAGTGTGGAAGAATAATTCAGCTGTTGGGAGGAGACACCGGTGATGTTTTTCACTTTTCTTGACCCTGAAGAAGGGAGGAAAGCACTCGGCACTCGAGGGAAGGTGGGAAGTGAAGAGAATTCAGGGTGGGCTGGTAGTAGGGCCTCATAGTCAGAGAAAAAGATGCAGAGGAAGAGGTTTCCTGAAACTGTAAAGCCACTATCGTCTACCAGATGTTAGGAGTGTCACAGCTCTCATCCTGTGACTCCCTCCGAATATCCCTGGGGAAACACGACATCCTCTTGGAGACATATTGATTTGAAACAAGCAGGTTTTTCTTCTTTTGTCTCCATTCTCTGCCTTCCAGCTCAAAATCCTTCCCTTTCCACCATTTTCCCTACTCCTCTCTTCCCTCTGGATTCTCTCCACTTTTTGTGTTCACCTCCTCCTGTTTGGAGGAATCTAGTGATTTGATCTACTTTTCTTTGATGTCTCAAATGGTCTTACTTCCTCGTAACCCCATTAACTCTTTGCCCTCTGACACAGAAAGCCTCAGTTCCCAGTTGAGCTTTTGTCTTTCACACCGAATGCAGATGAATAACACTGTGATTTTTGCCTTTCACTGGTGAGCAAATCCGAGCTGGCTTTCCCTTTAACTTGCTCCTCTTTTTGTACCTGGTTTTCCCGAATTGACCAAGTTGCAGCTGTTTTTCTCTTTAACTTCCCTCTTCAGTTGCAGCAAAAATAAACTACTTCCTGACTTCAACCCCTGGCAGGAGGGTGATGTTATCCTGAGTGACTAACTTAACTATAGAGTTAGAGGAAGTGAACTCTCAGCATTGTTTGCCTATTGGGTAACATTTGTTTTTTTTCTTTGGGATGAAGGACTTCTTGACTTTTAAGGACATTGGGCTTGAGTTTTGCCCTCATATAAAGAGTGTGTGTGATCATTGAAAGTTCGATTGCCACCAAAACTATACATGTTTGCGGCTGGCCCCCTGCCATTTGTTCATTCCAGCAGCCTCCCTGAAGTCTGGTTCTCATCTGGTCCTTCCTAAGGCCATTTGCTTTGTGATATATCACTAGGATTTCTGTCATCACTTACTCTATAGTTTCCTATTCTAGCAGCAGCAACAGGCTCCTATTTAATGAATCTGTATCATAATGAATCCACATTACATCAACTTTACTGTCTTTCTGTGTCTTTGTATAATTTTAAATAGGTCTTCCTGCTTATTTGGAAACTGTGGATTTGCCACATCTTCTATTTCCATCTACTCATGTTGACTACTTAAATACTGTCATTTGGTACCACATTTTTCTTCTCTCCTTATGCAATGAATACTTATTGTGTCTTTCATACTCTGTCTAATCAATCCATCCTCCTTTTCCTTTCTGGGAACAAGACTAAAATTATTTCTTCCCTTTCAATCTTAACTTTGATCTTCCTGGGACAAAAGAAATGTATGATATGAAGAACTTGATATTCTTTGCCCAACAGATGATCTTTTATACATTCTTTCTCCTTTCTCTCTTAGGTTATTTTTTTTCTCTTACTTTTTCCTTCAAAATAATTCTGTCCAGCAATTTCTATCCTCATATGTGCATATTAATCTTACAACTTAATATAACACTGAAATATAGTTCATCGTATTTCACACGTAACTTTAAAATCTAATTTTTAGTGACAAATGCTGATAAATTCAATAAATAGTGTATCAAAATCATCCTTAAAAAATAAAAACACAGTTTACCATCTTATACATTATTTCCACTCATTTTCTGCTCACTGAGTTGTTCTTAAAAATGATCAATAAGCCAAGATTCTAGCTGACTTGTTTGACATAAACCATTACCTGGGTGGATAGATTATATTTTCTTTAAAATATTAAACCAATACATTATGAAGTGTGCCTGGATATTCTTTAATAGATTGGCTTAGATATAGAATACACAAATCACTGGTTTCCCTTTTCATTCCTGAGATGGTGCAGATTCTTTCTTTTGCTCTTACAAGATTACACTAAACATGCTGCTTACTCTGTCACCACAAAGAGTTTTCCTACTAAGGGCAGTTTATGGGGACTTACTGATCTCTCCATAATACCCAAAGTGATAGCAGAAACAGGAGATGTTGAATAAACTTAATAAACATGTTTTGGAAGTTACCTGTTTGCATTTCCCCATGATAGCTGACTTTAAAATACAGAAAACAAAAAAGAAAAAGAAGCTCTAAATTTCTGCAGAGTTTATCAATCTTTCTAACAGTTTTTTCCCTTTTGTTCTGAATTCATTTTATCATGGCCTTTATCAATTCTCCAAAGCAATGATCACCCTTGGGGAAGAAGTACGGAGGAGAGGAAAGAGCTTAGGTTTGAAGTCAGGTGGATTGAGGTTACAGCCTCATATCTGTGTCTGAATAAGTGATTTTGCCTCTCTGGGCCTCGTTTCTCATCCAAAATGGGACTAACAATTCCTAACTTTCCATCAGGTTTTGGAACTGAAGATAATGTGTAAAAACATCTAACAGTGTCTGGAAATGAAGGGTATAAATAAAATGTTATGGTGGCTTATTGAGTTGTATGATTTGTTTTATCATGAACTGATACCTACATCAACTTTACAAGTTGAGGCAGAGGCAGACCTCTTTGGTATAATTTCTGAGATACTGGAAAAGTCTGGAAAATGCTCCAAAACCTCCCTCTCACATACTGACCTGATGTTTCTGTTTCCACCTTCAATGTGTTCTTTCTGTAAAGTTTAGCTCATTGTTAAGATGTAAGCACCATGTAAATTAATACTTTAAGTTTTACCAACAGCTACCCTTTGATGTGAATGGATTTATCAGAGATCATTTTAGTGGGATTTGATTGTGAAAAAGTGAAAGAGACATGTTTAAGGCACTAGAATTCTGGGACCTGAGGGATTAGGGAATATATGGAGGTATGATGAAAAGTTCAGAGCCTTAGGGGACAAAGGGTACAAAGGCTATTCTGAGGTCTCTTCACATTTGGACTCTGAATTAGGGAAGTAGTCTTATAAAAAGCAAAGTACAGGTTCCTCTTCAAAGACTTTCCTCCCCATCTAATTAGGAATGAGTAGTAACTTCTCTTAGAAGCAAAACCTATTCAAAGTCCTGTGCTAACATTCTTAAATATCTGCTAGCCATAATAAAAAAATCAATGTACTTTATGTTCTTAACTCCCACAATTTAGCCTAAGTATTTGCCCTAGCATGCTCATACTGGTCCAAGCAAGCATTAGGTCGTAGCCTGTTCCTCTTCCTTATTTAAAGGTGTTTTTACCTTTCTCAGCATTCCACAAGTTACTTCTTCCTTCCTTTGTTCTCCTCTGCCTTTGCCTCTTTTAAAAAGTTCTAAGTTGCTAGCCATTCGGGACAAATACAGAATGTGAGGTCCCATTCCAGCCAATGGAAATCAAACACAGCAGTAAGGTGGACATGTCAGGTTATAAAGGACCCTGTCTCCTTTGTTCAGTGTACTCTCATGGCAAAACTGCTGGCGAGTATACCCTTTCTGCAGAAAGCAAAAATGACCTTGCTGAGCAAATTAAATTTATGTTCAAGAGATATTTCTTTATGGCACCAAGGAACAAGCATTTCTAACAGTTTCAACCCTACTTGCCCATCAGAATCAACCCAGAAGCTTTCAAACTTGTAACACCTAAGCCCCTCACCTCAAAAATTATATTTAATTGTTTGATAGGACATCTTTAGTGTTTAAAAGCCCTGCTTATAATTCAAATGTTTAGCCAAATTGAAAACCAAGGAGTTAGAAGGAGTAGGGCCACACGAAACATTTTTATGCAATTCTCCCTAACCTACTCACAGACTGAATTAAACCATTTTAAGCCTAGTCTCTTAAAGAAAGACATTTTCATTTTGATTTAATTGCTTTTTGGATCCACCTAAAAAATGCAAGACCATGATATTTATTGACTCAATTGCAACATTTTGTTGAAGGACATAAATTTTAATAATACCTAAAATATTCTAGAATCAGGTCAACAATCATCAACAAAGTAGAGGCTTTTGCATTCTTATGATTATAGTTCTTGCATTCCATAAACAAGCTTTTTGTTCTCTCTCTATTTCTCCCAGAAAGATAATTGCAATAGGATCTTCAGGAAGTTATCTTTAATGATTGATTCAAGTAACTAACTTGTTTATTGTTTTATAATGTATAATGCAGCTTTTTATATGTCATAATTGGGTAGGTATTATTATTATCATTCCCACTTTCAGGTGAGAAAACAAAGAGAGATTTTGAATGACGTGCCCAAGTTAATGCAGACTTAAATGCAGACACAGAACTTGCCCCAGGGCTTTGATGCTAACATTTATATGCTTTCTACAGTTCATTATTTTGAATTTCATTTGTATTTCTAGATGTTTAGTTGTATCTTGGTAATTTGTTTGGCTCAGACTATTTTCTCTGTAATAACCAAGACTTTCATGGATTATATTTGTTAGAAAATCCCAAAACTGCATAGTTGGCTTTGTCTCAGTCTTCTTCTTTAAGATGACCCTAAGTCCCATTCAGCCTGGGTTGATCTTTGTTTATGCTTTTGTCCCGGAGTAATTGCTCATAGTGCCCTTTTAACTCTCCAAATGGTCCCAATTTGGATGATAGAGTATATGGCCATCAATCTAATAATGATTTTGGAACATAGCAGTATGTATTAAGCTTCTTCTTTTTAATTTACAGAAATACGTTATTTATTTGATTGAGTTTTTTTTTCCATTAATAGTTGCCATAGTTTATCTAATATCATGTTTTATTTAGAATTTCATCGAGATTTGCATATGCAGTGCATCTAGAATTATGGTGGTGATAATAATTTTAATATACAAATTGTTGTTTACATTTATTAATCACTGATTTGTCTAAGCACAAAGTTACCTACATTATACCTACTATCTCATCTAATATGTATGTTATAGAATCAAATCAGGGTCTGCTTGCCTGGCATAGTGAGACCAGATATCCACACTGAGGTTTTGCAGTGGTAGAAAGCAAAGTATTTATTTGAAGGGCACCAAGCAAGAATTACAAGGCAGCTAATGCTTAAATTTTGACCTCCTTGATGGCTTGCAGGTAAGGGGTTTTAAAGACAAGCATGAATTCCAGGAAAGCAGAAGAGGGACAGGGTTGGGGGAAAAAGGAGGCTCACAGGGTCATAGATGAATTCAAAACTTTTCCGATTTGTGATTGGTTCAGGAGGTGAAGTTTTGTCTAGAAATTTGGGATCATCAGAAAAGAATGTTAGCTCTGGCTCATGGGTATGACCTCCTCCAGGTTCCTCAGAAAGAAATGTAGAACAAAGAACTGTGGTCAGAGTTTAGTCTTCATCTCTCCTTTATCTGAGGTCTATCTTCCAGTGGATTCAGTTGGTGGGGGTCTGGGTTTCTGAAAAACAACTTGGACATATGCTAAGATGTGATTTTTAGTCTCTATAGGGAACCAAACATCTAGTGATGCCAGCTTCCTTGGCTATTTTTTTAAGCTACAATTACCTTCTTATCAAGTTGCTTAATTATTCTCAAGGCTGGCCTGGAATTTCCTTTGAAAGAAATCAAGATTTTCCTTTATTTCCATGCTTGGGGGTCCACAAGCCTCTAAAAAGAAATCCCTGCTCTGTCTCGCTTAAAAAACTTTGTGGGCCAGGCATGGTAGGTCAAGTCTGTAATCCCAGCACTTTGGGAGGCCAAGGCAGGTGGATTTCTTGAGTCCAGGAATTTGAGACCAGGCCTGGGCAATGTGGCAAAACTCCATCTCTACCAGAAATATGCAAAATTAACCAGGCATGGTGGTATGCACCTGTGGTCCCAGCTACTCAGGAGGCTGAGGTGGGAGGATTGGTTGCGTCCTGGAGGTGGAGATTGCCATGAGCCAAGATTGCACCACTGCACTCCAGCCCGGGCAACAGAGTAAGATCCTGTCTCAAAAAACAAAAACAAAACAAAAACAAAAAACTTTGTGAAGTGGGTACTAGCATTGTCCTCCTTTACCAGACGAAAACAAATCTAAAATGAAGTATAAAGATGCCAAGTAACTTGCCCTGGGGCTCAGAGTCCATTAGCAGAGTTAGAATTTTATCCCATGTCTGACTTCAAAGTCCAAGCTTCAAATCATTCCACTAAAATCCAGTCCCTCTTCTCTTACCCATTCTACAAGCACCAGCCTCCTACATAGCCACGAGCAAAAGTTCTTGTCCTGATTATTTGCCAGATGAAATAGAGCATAGAGGAGCAAGAGAAGAGGGAAGTGTTTTACTCAACATGCTGTTGAAAACTTCACCTCTCCATATACAGTTGTATCTACAGCTCCAAGGATATTTGTAGAAAATATAAAAAATATTTAAATGTTTGTTCTAGTATAGACTAAATATCCAGAGGATTTATTTCTTCCTCTTTATCCATATGTTTTAAAATGGCCTGAACTATTTCAAGTCAGTAACTTGGCCAATAAATTTTATAACATAACATTTTGAGTTAATTGAAGCTAGACCTACCTTTGATTATTCATGTGGACCTGACTGTGAGAAAGGAACCAAGGAACAAAGCGTAAATGAATAGACTTAGTCAAACATTTAATACAATGTTAAAACACTGTAGGTACACAAATATATACCAGAGAGATAGGATTTTTACTATACTGCATGCTACTGGGCAGAAGTGCTGGAAGAGGGCAGAAATTTGAGTATTGGAAGTGGAAAAAAATTCTGAAATTCTATCTCAGATGTACCCCTCATGAAAAATAAAATCAAAACACCTATAGCATGACCAAAATGTTGTAGTGAGCCCAAGTATTTAATTATTTAGTGTTCAGGCTGATTGGCATTAGGAATTTAGTAATTACTCAGTGTGAATTCTGCCCTCAGGGAGACCAGGGTAGTAGTGAATATGAAATACAAAGCCAAATAAATGTGTTGTTGATCATCTTGTGACATTTGACGGAATATTTTGGGCAGAGGCAGTTGAGAAAATTTCTGAATGCAGAGAGTCGAACAACCATGAAAAAGACGGAGGACATTTGCTCTGTGGAAGAAAAGGAGCAAGGCTGTATTTGGGAGTGATAAAGGCCATTGATGTGTCAGTGGCCAAAGAACAGCAGCTCTGGGGGCTGCGGGGGATGGGCTGTCGTGGCCATGTGGTGAACACAGAGCACATGGACACACAGTCTCAGTGGTACAATTATTTGAGGCAAGCACTGAAGACTAAGTAGTAAAGCGAGAAATGGTTGTGACAAGAGCCACATGGTGTGCATGAAATGTTTCTTTTGTACAATGTTGAAGATTCTGAAGGGGTTGGAAAAGAAAACAACGAGATATACTTGAACAGACCTAGATTAAGAGATTTTGTAGAAGCCATTGCAGAGGATGAATATAAAAGAAAGATGAATATAAAGTGCTGAGATTAAGGAATAAAGCTGAAATATAGACCTTCTATAAGCTAGCACAGATCTAACTCTTCTTTTTATAGAGGTGAAATAGAAAGCAGATTTTCTTCCATTCAGCCAAACCAAACAGTAATAAAATTGGCCAGCGTAAATGCAGAAATAAATCATCCCAAACATGATTAATGTTCATATGTAACAGTTTCTGAAAGCAGGTACAAAGTATATTTTTTTCCACCATCACGTAAACTCCATAACATTTCCATAATTTGAAATTTCAGAATAAGAAAAAACAAAACTCAACCTAAATGCTTTTCTGAAGAGCAGTCATTATAGCTATATTTGACAAGAAAAAAATAAAACAGGTCAGTTGAAAATTAAAAGAGCAATTTTTAAAATGTCTTCTTGTTTTTCTTCATTGTGAGAATTTAGTCGGTTTACAATAATAATGTACCATAATTTTTATTTTCATCAAAGGCTATGTTAGTACAGTAGTTACAGTGGTTCTAAAAGGTCCATAGGTATGTGTGAATAGTAACCCTTCTTAGAAGGCTGCTGAGATGTTTGAAAATTTATCCAACAAAGAAAAATCCCAGACGACCAAGTCAAATTGTGAAGAAGGTTAAATTTGCATTTGTTTTTTCCTCACTGCTTTGTGCTCTTTCTTGTCTCACATTTATTCTATCTTATTGCTTCCTCATGCTAGAAGCTTCCTCGTGCTCAAGACCATTCTCTCAATGTCCTTACGCCTTTCTCAGGCCATGGACCCTGGCGGACATCCTGTTTCTTCTTTTTGCTTCAACAGAACTTCCCAATCTATTTCCCCTTCCCCCAGGGAATTTCCCCTTCCCCCAGGGATTTATACTCTTTGCTGGGGAGATGCTAATGGATGAGCAGGCTCGGTGTGTGTGCAGACAATATTGGTGCTCTGCCCAGGTCCCCTGCAATCCCTTGTCCCCATTTTGGGGGCCTTCCTGGCTTTGTGTCCTTTTACTTCCAGTGGCCATGATCTGTTGCATTGGGAGCCTCTTTGCTTACAAGAAGTTGGGAATTTACATGCTCTTGGAATGGTCTTTAATGAACAACTGAAAAGCATAGAATTCTGAAAGCCCTCTCACTTGGGTCTCTCTCACTTGGGTCACAGGGAATGATAAATTCAAGCTGGATCTTGCTCAGCCTCCTCTCCTATCTTCTTCTCCCTCCCCCTCCCCTGCTTCCCTCTCTTCTTCCTGATACCCCAGAAGTGTGTATATCTCATAGACATAATCTTGGTCTCAGAGTCTACTTCGCGATACCAAATTTAAGGCAGTACCAAATGTAAGGTATTTCTTATTTCCTTCCACTATAGAAAATAAGAAATTTCATTCTCCTAAATGCCACAGATACGGACAAGATAATAAACAACTAGAGAAGAGTTTATTGAGCTTTTCATACTTATAGGGGCACAAAGAGGCTAAGATTTTATGTTTTAGCTGTGATGACTTAAGTCATGATACTTTAATTCAAAGGGCTTAACTCCTTAATGATGGAACAGTGTGCCTATGTGAGGTAGGGACAGGTATGTGCAAGTGCCTTGAAATGGTGCCCTGAAACTCTGTAGGTGACTACTCAATTGCCTATGCATAAGGTAGGGTTTAGTTATAGATGTAGACTAAGTTATGTCAAATCTAAGTTACTGTTTTTCTCATCCCTAAAATGGGGTTGTAGTGAAGTTCAAATAAGATAATGAAATTACCTAGTGCTTAACCAGTGCTTAACACATTAAATTCATCAACATTTGCAATGTCTTGCAAAGTATATTGTATATAACACCCCAAAATTCAGTTGCTTTAAAATCATAATCTCATATTTAGCTTGCAGTCCTGTGGGTTGGGAGTTTAGGGCTTGGTGTCTTTGGGACCTCACTGGGCTCAGTGACAAGTCTGGGTGTCGAGTGACTGCTGGCTGGGGCAGCTTGTGACCCGTTGCCTCATTTCTATGTGGGCTGGCTGTTGTTGAACTTAATGACTTTAAGTCAAATTGAAATAGATTTAAATTATAGTTTACCATTTTATTAAAGCATGACTTTGAGTAAGTACTTTACTTTTTTAAATGCCCCAGTTGCCATGTCTATAGAATGAAATTCTTCAAATCAGGGACATTTATTTCAAAATAGACCGATTCATAGAATTATAAGCAGCAGAATCATAACAAAATATAAGTTCGTTTTGCTTAAAGATTGAGGTCTTGAAATGAATGACTCACAAAATATAGTAACTATTAGTGGTAAATCTCAATGTACATTGTAGGGTGCCTCTTGATAAAGTTGGGAGCTATTAGTTAGATATTAGATGCATTGAGTGTACCTTCTATTGGGTTTCTGTCTTAGGGAAACTGGTTAGCTTTATTAATAAAGACGTTAATGAGACTAAGTTCATCCATGTGATCTTAGTGTGGGCCAGTGAACTTTCCTGTTTCATGATCACAGATTGGACTCCTAATTCTTGTGTTTATTATGTGGATTTGTAACGCTCAAGATGAGAACACTAATGAAACTGGTCAGTATGGACACAACAGTACAAATCCCAAAAGGCCATGTGTGTGTGTGTGTGTGTGTGTCTGTGTGTGAGTGAGTGTGTGTGCGCAAGTGTGCGCGTGTGTGTTTAACAATGTAGTACAGCAAAGTGGGTGCAAAGAATCCAGGAGAGATTAGGTTAGAATCAGGGTGTTAGTATAGCTGTGAAATACACTATAAACTCATGACAATGACAGGGGAAATACTCAAAGTGCATGGATAGTTAATACATGAGAAAATTCATTTTTTAACATTTTCTTAATTTTTTTTGTTTGTTTTACTTGCCACTTGGTAGCAAAAAAGTTCATTTTTTTGAAAGGAAGGACAGCATGATTTTTGTTTCCTCTCCCTGGTCCTTAGTTGTAGGTTTATAAAGTAAGAGTTACCACTGATACTTTTCCCATATATTAATTACATCATTTATTTAAGCAGGCACGGGGAGAAAGAATTTTGGGCTCCTTAGAAGAAAGGCACAATATTCAGCTAAGAGGGTCTATTATTTTTATGATTTTCTTCAGAAAATGCTTAAATATAGATTTATTGTTGGAATAGGGAAAGTTGGAATAGGGAATATTTTGCCCTGGGATACCAAACCACAGAGATAATCAAAGTTGATTTATGAATTGCTGAACTCTTAAATTTAAAAAGAGCTAAAGAGCCAAGTAAATTGTTGGTGCCTAAAGAGCATGGAACTAACAGAACTGAAAGGACTATTCTGGCTCCACAATTCTCAATTCTATGATTTTGTGATTTTATAGACATGGAGTACCATGTTTTAAGTTACACTAATTTAGCCCCTCTCCTACAAATTGTTCCATTTTTCCTACTTGCCTCCTTCTCATTAAATTAGTTCTTGAGCTTGATCATTGGCCTTCTCTGGGTTCTTTGCATAGGAGTTATTACTTTCCATGTTCTCTGAAACCTTTCAAGCCAAAGCAACTGGTTTGTTAGTAACTAGGAGGTTATCTTTGTTTTTAGATATGTTTCACTGTCGACCTTGTCTAGTGTATTTCCTCCATGCTCAATTTTACTTGCCAGAGAGTACTTATACTATAGGAAATAAGAAATCTTATTCTCCTAAATGCAATAGGTAGGACAAGATCACAAACAATTAGAGAATAGTGTATTGGGCTTTTGTACTTTTAAAAATTATGGGGCATAAAAAAGACTAGGAAAAACCCAAAGATACATTTGAAAATCAAACACAGGTTGATGTTGCTCTTGGTCAGGCTGAGAAGCCTGAGATGCAGCAAATATGTCAGGTGAAGTAATGGGATTGACAGTTCACAGGCTGCAGAATTCCTCTTTTACTTTTTCTCACTGTGTAAGTAAATGACATTGTTATTAATGACTGAATCTCGAGGGAAAATATGCAGCTGCATCTTGCCTCAAAATAGCTGCCATTTCCAGATAGTTGGTCTTATGCTGGGCTTGGCCACAGCCCTGAGGAACAGACCATTTTGGAAGACAAAGCTAGTGGTTTTCTCCACTGCTTACTTTTTTCTAAAATCAAATGTAGAACCAGAAGAGAAACATGTTGATCTAGCCAGCATTTCCACTGCTCTAGGTAGTAGTATGAATGATGAGAAACTCTGCAGCAGAACACAACAGAAGGAAAAAAAATGGTTTAAGTTTCTTATTTCTATTATATTTATTATTTTCTAGATCAAGGGTTTTTAAAAAATTTAATTTAGAGAGAGAAATTTCCTTTCTTAGTTTAGAGGTATTTCACTGGAGACAGCAGCAATCACAATTGCCAAGTAGCTAGAGGAAATGGCTTCTCAAATAGAAGGGAATGTTATTAATTCCCAAGATAGCAATATGGTAAATTCAAAGGAATTAGTTTGTAAATTTGACTTGGTAATGAACCACTGAAGAAAAAAAAGAGGCTAAAAATTTCTCCTAAATCAATAGCTGACACTGGATACCTGAAATGCCATGACACGTTAACAGAACATTTTAAATAGCTGGCAAAAATATTATGAGTCAATTATATCATAGGACTTGACAAAGAGAGTCATAATGGTTGAGTCTTAAAAGAATATGCAGAATATAAACCTAGGGAAAAACCTCTTAGAAAAGTTGGAGAATGAGGACCTTTTGTGTTTTGTCTGGAAAACTTAAAATACTAAGGGGAAAAAATCCATGAATCCTTGATTACAGCCCATATATTTGCAATCCAAATCCTATTTTTCATCTGGAATACCCAGGAAAGGGGACATCACTTTCATAATGAGAAAGAAAATAAAGGTAAATTTAGAACAGTAAGAGAGCACATAGAAAAAGAAACAGGCCTGAGAGGCATTTGCAAGTTTAAGGTAATAGGGTTCGATAAAGGAAACTGTAAGAGAAGGGAAAAAGTCCCTGTCCATGATGCCTGTTTCAAGAAACTTAGTGCCTTGAGGTTACACAACGTAATAATGGCCAAGATAATTTTAAGTGAAATAAAATGTTGAACTATGAACATACATGTAAAATTACACTCAGGAATATAGTTGAGGTTTCATGGCATGAAAATTAAATGACTTATGAACTATAAGCTACTATAGTTGGAAAAAAAAGTATATGTGTGTGTGTGTGTGTGTGTGTGTGTGTGTGTGTGTGTGTATGTATCTTGGCCACAAGATACAGATATCTAAAGCCTCTTTTTATATGTATTGTTTGAAAATTTAAACTAAGGGGTTATTTTACCATGGACTCAAACAACACACACATATATACATTACACACAACCACATATGTCACCCCTCCCACCTTTCATAAATTAAACAGCCAACTGCCTCAGCCTTCATCCACTTTCCTTATCACCTATTACCAAAAGAAATATAACATCAGTCAGGTGCGGTGGCTCACGCCTGTAATCCCAGCACTTTGGGAGACCCAGGCGGGCGGATCACGAAGTCAGGAGATCGAGACCATCCTGGCTAACACGGTGAAACCCCGTCTCTACTAAAAATACAAAAAAACAGCCGGGCGTGGTGGCGGGCGCCTGTAATCCCAGCTACTCGGGAGGCTGAGGCAGGAGAATGGCGTGAACCCGGGAGGCGGAGCCTATCATCATCTGATGTTCACTGAGGGCTGTTTGGTACTAGCCCGAGGGAAAGTGGCTGGGATGCACTGTGTCCCGGGAGAGTTCAGCTTTGTTAGAAGTGGAGACCTGGGAGTGGAAGGTGGAAGAGAGCACACTCAGGCCGCGCATAGATCACTGCCAGTTTATTCTCTTAAAACATTTTAAGACAAGGGAAACATTGGATTTCAAAGGCTCAGGGAACACTTCTCCTTTCGTCCCTTGCCCATTTAGCAGTTTGAGCTGCCATTTGTGCACTAGAGAAATTGTGAAATTGCAAGTTCCTGTTGTATTAATATTTGACTGTTTTATATGTAGTTGTTAAGGTAAATGTTTAATAAGCAATCACAGGTCAGTTATGGGTGCTGTTTCGGTTTTTTTCTATGGATGTAGTTGTGAGCAGCTCTGGGAGAAGAACAAAGCATATGCAGAAGATTTCAAAGTGAGTTTTTATTGCTTCATTAACGTTCTTACAGTGTTTCCCTCTAACACTACTAACTGAATGGAATAAAAGAAGCTGTCTTCAAAGAAGAATAGAGTCAGTTCCTTTCCCCATGTCTGCTTTAAGTGTCTAGTTTTTGTTATCTATTCATTTTTTCTTCAGAAGCTAAAGCCTCTTACTTATTATATGTATTGCTTGATAAATTTAAACTAAGGGGTTATTTTACCATGGATTCAAACAACAAAAATAGACAAGTGAACTTTCTGGATTTTCAGTTCCCATGCCCAACCCCTTTTTCTAATAACAAAGGATGGCATTTTCTCTTGAACGTGTTTGTCTGTTTTTCTTTGAGCTTTTACCCCTAATTTTCCATAATTAACCACATTGGCTGAAGCTTATATACTGTGGTTATTTACTGATACTAATTTAGCTTTTCCTCTTTACATTTTTCTGCTAATGGAGTCTATTTCTTTTATGAAAAAAATGTTCTAGGCAATTTTACTTCCAGCAACCCCAAGTCATTGGCCTTTATTTTGTTCTTTATTCCATTTCAGAAATGGACAATGATAAATGAACAGCTGTCAAAGGCCTGTAGTACGATGACTGTGACCTTAATTTTGCAGTTAACACTCTATATTGCTTGTCTGAAATGTGCACTCCATCCTTTTCTCTTGGCTTTTCACTGCCTGCTGATGTTTTGCTTTCTTTGTTTTCTTGTTCTTTTGCATTAAGATCAGTTCCTCTCTATGAAACACCTCACCGTAGAACACTGAGACAGGCCTCATAGACCAAGGATCAACTAAACCCTACACAACTGTGCAGTCTTCCTACTCTGAAGTATATACATACAAAAGTATAACCAACATTAATACAAACATAATATATATAGATACGTACATAGTTTACTAGTATGTAAACATACTTTTTGTGTATCTGTATCATCTATCCATCTACCTATCTACTATCTGTCTATCTCTTCAGAAAAGAAATTCAAAGATTAATATGTTATCACTTACCTCCAGAAGAAAGAATATTTTTCTTTTGGTGATGATGGAGGGGCACTGAAAATCCAAAACCAACTTTTAAAGGAAACTTGACCTATCCTTCAAACGCCCTTCTAAAGAAGTACTCCCAAGGCGTTGCCTCTGGTTGCTCTGTGAGTGGTCATGGAGAAGCAACTCTTACAGGTGTGAAGGGGCAGTTGCAATCCAATCTTCACAGGTATGTGCAAATGTCTGCCCAGATAGTGTCATGATGCTAAGAAATAAGACAGTAATGCTCTGTCAAATGTGTCAGGAAGAAAATTATGGTGGTCAAGAGCCACTCATCAGCCACTGATCACTGACTTCCACTGCTTCACACGGCCTTCCCACTGCAAATCTCCATTCCAAACATAAATACACAACTTCCAAGGGAGAAAAAAAGGGGACCAGCCCCAGGGTCCCCTGTTTTCACCTATAGTACTTGTATTTCTCTGTTCTTTCTGGAAGTGGACTTGCATGGGTATTTGTTGCCGCTAATAGCTGTGACAGCTAATACTCATGACACAACAGCTCCAGATACATAATGGGAACAAATGAGGAGATTAGGCAGGCACAGCAATGCTTTCTGGTGAGGACACAGGTACTAACAGATTTGTTAGCACCCACTTTTCTTGAGTAAGAAATGACTAGCTTGTGCTGTGACTCAATGGTAAGCTAGGATTTTAAGTAACTTCAGGTAGAATCTGGTCTTTCCTAGGACTTCCACGAAATCTGCTTACTTCATGGTCATAATAATAGTGAATATTCACCAGTTACCAGTGTGCCTGGTGTGGACTCTAGGCTTTAAATATGTTAGGCCATTTAATCCTCTCTATAAATCTTTAGATGGGTTCTGTAGTTAGCACTATTTTGCAGATCAGAAAACTAAGGCACTGAGAGACTAAATAACCTCCCCTAAAGTTACATAGAAAGGAAACAGCAGAATTAGCATCAAACTCAGGCAGTCTGGCTCCAAGCACTTTGCCCTTCACTATTCTGAGGGATGGAGGCATGGTGGAGCAGGATGATTCTGGAAACTTGCCTTTTCTCACTATCTCTTTACAGTTCTCTGGAATAGGAATTGGCTTCCAAAGTGGCATTGTGAGGACAGCTCTTAGGTAAGGGTGGATGCTGGCTCCAGCACACTAAATGCAGGTTATTTCGCCACAGGAGTTAATTTGTTCCTGTGTTGCTGGGATATACACCAAGTAATCTAAGGAAGATGAGTGCATGACTGAAAATCTCTGGGCAGAGTATACTTTTCCTGTGTGTGCAGAGCTTCTCTGAATGTGGACAGCCCTGGTTAAATATTAAGGTAAGGTTATTTGAGGAGAGTGGCACAAACTTACTTCATGGAAACTATATCCATGTGGTCATGTGCTTAAGGTGTGGCTAGCTACTGGAAAGTGTTGTAACTTGCTTTGTGGGACACATAAAAACAAACACTTTGAGGGAGTAATTGCATATATACAAAGTATTATATTGTGACTTATTCAAAAAGAAAATACTAGAAGGAGAGGTGGAATAATACTTACGTTTGTCACTAAACCATTTGCAAGTGAATTTCACATTATCTCACCTAATCTTGTTTATAGACAAGGAACTGGACCTTACAGAGATTAAGTAACTTCCCCAAGGTCACAAATGTAATAAGGGCAGAACTGGATTTGAAATCAAGTTTGTGGATACCAAAGTCCGTGATCTTTCTATATCACCGTGTGTGTGTGTGTGTGTGTGTGTGTGTGTGTGTGTGTGTGTGTGTATTGGAAGGGGAGGGAGATTGGCAATAGGGGAGGGGAGTATACTGAATGGAATTTTAAAAACACAAAATGATTTCACCTAATAGTTCCAGTAA
This sequence comes from Theropithecus gelada, assembly GCF_003255815.1. NCBI lineage: Eukaryota > Metazoa > Chordata > Mammalia > Primates > Cercopithecidae > Theropithecus > Theropithecus gelada. Next base: position 145,834,527 of record NC_037672.1, read on the forward strand.
AAGCTCAGTGATGTCACCTTCTATACATACGTGCTAGAGGTCATTCACTTAACAAATTTTATTGAGCATTGTTGCTATGTGAAATATAGTAGTGAAATAACTGAAAACATTACAGGATATAAAGAGGTAGAAGAGCCCAGGAATGCCTTGAGTTATGAAGATTGTCACACCCCAATGGCCAGCTCTAGCTCCTGAGGCTGGTGGCTGGAAATGTCTGATTTCATATCTCTATATACCCATTTATTTTTTGTTCACTGCTTCCTTCATACTGTTTCTTTGAATATCAGGTGATTTATTTAATTAATTCATTTATTTTAGAGATGGGCTGTTACTCTGTTGCCCAGACTGGAATGCAGTGGTGTGATCTTGGCTCACTGCTGCCTTGAACTCCTGGGCTCAAGTGATCCTTGCACCTCAACCTCCAGAGTAGCTGGGAATACAGGCGTGCACCACCATGCCCAGCTATTTATTATTATTATTATTTTGTAGAGACAAGGTCTCACTTTGTTTCCCAAGCTGATCTCGAACTCCTGGCTTCAAGTGATCCTACCACGTCAGCCTCCCAAAGTACTGGGATCATTGGCATGAGTTACTGCGGCCAGCCTGAATAGCAGGTCATTTAATTCCATCCACGCAATTCTTTTCCTTCCAAGTTCAAGTGACAGTGGGGCCTACACTAGAGAGCTTTCAATAGAATCTAAATGGTAGAGGAAGATGGAGATAATATTGAAAAGAAGTGAAAAAAATAAAAATAAAAAGCAATTACCCATGGTATAGGGATGGTGGAGTGGAGTGGGGCTCGTGGCGTAAAATGATTTTTAACAGAGAAAGTCTCCTTTACTCCCAGGCCCCTTGTTTCTGGGTGACCAAAAAGATATTGATATTGATGCATCATTCTGTAGAAAATAAATATTAATATCTATTATAAACAATTCACTAACAAAACACTGCTGCTACTGGGATTAATGGTCACAATAATGCTTATAGTTATGGCCAAACTGAACTTCCTATAGGAAGAAGAGATTATCAGGCTTCCAGTGGGATGATTGCCATAAAGTATGTTTCCAGGGAAGGAAGAATTTGTTGAATCTCATTATGATATGGTGGTGAGGCTTTAGGGCTTACCCTGTGGCATGGAGAAAAATCAGGCTAGCAATAACTCAACATGAAGTTGGAATCCAAGATTGCTCCTTATTAATTCATGCCACAGAAAAGTTACATGCCACATATTACTGAGTGCCCCTACTCCTGAGAAAGAAAGTGCTTTTCCTATCCTCTACTCCTCCTCATAAACACACCACACCCTTGTTTAGTTCAAGAGTGCTTAATCAGGAAATAATGAAATTGTGAGTAATAAGTCATATTATCAATGTGATAGGGGAGTGATAAGTACACATTGAGTGTTCAATAAATCTCAACAACCAGTCAATAAAAATAGGAGGGATAGTAATTAAGATGAATCTCCACTTGGAAGAGGTAGCCTGGGAGGGTAAAGGGTAGTAAAGAGTTATGCTGCCCCCAGGAGCCAGCAAAGCCCTCGTGTTCCTTGGAACTCAATACCCACCCTGAAAGAAATGCCATTACATTAAGCAGATACACACCTCAGCTTTCACAAGTTGTGGTGGTTACCTATATTATGGGCCAGAGTTTCCGGGTGGCTTAAAGAGAAGGAGGAAGAGAAGGAGACTGTGGCAAGGCTACTAGGAACACTGTAATGTTCTTAAGAAGGTATCATGATGAATGAGTAAAGAACAAAGGCATGAGGGATGAAGACTGAGAATCAAAAGACTTGGACCTTCCTCCAAGAAGCTTGGACTTCACACCTAAATCTCATTTCCTTATCTGTAAAAGGAGGAGGGTGGGCTAGGGCAGTGCCAGGGTTTCTTCTTGTTTTAAAGTCCCAAGATTCTGAGCTAATGTAATTTCAGAATCTGTACAGAACTGACACATATCTTTGATCAACAGTAAAATCCCAGCACTTTGGGAGGCCGAGACGGGCAGATCACGAGGTCAGGAGATCGAGACCATCCTGGCTAACACGGTGAAACCCCGTCTCTACTAAAAAATACGAAAAACTAGCCGGGCGAGGTGGCGGGTGCCTGTAGTCGCAGCTACTCGGGAGGCTGAGGCAGGAGAATGGCGTGAACCCGGGAGGCGGAGCTTGCAGTGAGCTGAGATCCGGCCACTGCACTCCAGCCTGGGC